>NC_054374.1:67334020-67551447 GCF_017654675.1 Xenopus laevis
TCTCTGCTTATATTTCTGTGTGTGAAAACTAAACCCATTGTAATCGACAGAGTTTAACTGTTATCCGTGTAACCCATGACCCTCCATGGCAGTGCATTTTCTGGCCCTACCATTACTTTGCATCCCTAGAAAGGACAAAAACGCCAAGCTGGGTAGTCAGAGACTATTTTAAATGGAAAATGCCAAAAATGCATTTTAAGAGTCTACAACATAAATATTAAATCCTTTCCAATGACATAATCAATGAGAAATGCCATGTGTCGGAATTCTGCTGGGATGCTGGTGCATATTTGAAATCTGTAATATCACAAAACTATATACTGTATATGGAAAGGAACACATGATCCAACACACATGCAAATTGTGGTGACTGCTGCCTGTCGGTGCACTAGATTTCTAAAAGGGATGTAACTGTAGTCAAAGCATCAGGAAAAGTCAATTAGGATTTGTGCAAAAAAGGAATTAAACTTAGGGGCCAATTTAAAAAAAATTCAATACTTAGAGATTTTTTCCCTGCATCATTTGTAGATTCAACTGAGGACTTTCAAACAAAAGACTGTGTTACATGTAAAAGATGTAAGAGGAGAAAAGAAGGCAGTTTACATAATAACGTGTCCATGTCAAAAGATTTATGTGGGTAGAATGTGTAGGAGTTTATGCAAAAGAGTACAAATTACCAGAGACATGGGATAAAATGTGCATAACCTTTTATAATTATTTAAAAATGTCCTAATAATGATTTAGTTCTTAACGGACAAAAGTAAGGCAGGTGGAAGAAAGAAATAATCACAAAAAGTGTTTCTGAATGTGAGATCTGAAGCCTTTAACATCAAAATGGTTCTAATGCTAGTTTTGTTTTATTGGGGATATATTAATATTTAACCCTACTCTGACACTATGGGACAAATTCACTAAAGGGCAAATTGTCGCCAGTGACCACTTTGCACACAACGCACCACTTCGCCAGGCGCAAATTAGCTACCACTACGCTAATTCACTAATATGCAAAGTTGCGCCCTGGGCGCCGAGCTCTGGCGACTTTTCACTAGCTTCGGCAGTGCGAGCATTTCATAGCGAAGATGCCAAAATTTGATTGTGATCTTGCCCTTAGGTCAATTTGAATACAGTGGGTAATTTAAAGTTGTATGGAGGTCTTTATTATAAATGTTGCTGCAAATGCTTGAAGTTACCACTTTTTATTACACCTGTCCAGGGCGTTTTTTGAACTTTAATGCATTTTCGGCACACAGGATATGATGTAAGTGACAGAAGATTGAGGAAGATCTAGTTTCTTTGTAGCACTCCGCCTGGTCTGAGGTGGCGAAGTCAACTCTGGTGAAAGAGGTAACGTTCAGTAAAATCCGCACTATAGTGATTTTGCGGACTTTCGACAGAGCGAAAAGTTGCCTGACGGTCCTGTTCACTAGCGAATTGGTACCTGCGCCTGTTAGCAAATTGGCAATGTCTCTGAGGGTGGCAACGCTGGCGAAAAGTCACCAGCGTTAGCCACTTCGCCCTTTAGTGAATCTATGATTCTAAAGTCATTTTTTATAGGTTATCATCAGTCTGTCACACACTGCTTTACCAAGAAACATACAGTTATACCAAAAGCTGGTATCTATATCTACTAGAATTAGTACAGTAGAAGTGACAAAAAAGTGATCCCTGGTTTCTATAAGGGTAATGGGGTAATGGCACATGAGAATGGCTGGATTTGGTCCAGTGCTGCCCTAGACACCAAACCTCAACCTGCCCCTCAAGTCTTGATCGGAACATGTGCAGAAGGATCTGCTATACATGGAGGTTCAGGTACCCAACCCTCAGCTCTGCCTCTGGATTAAGCAGGCAATTATATGGCAGTGGTACGGAAGAATGTTTTCCCCATGCATTTCAGTTTACTATATAGACACCCAAGGGTCATCCTATAAAGCTGCCACCCTTGACACAGGCCCTTTAGTGTCTATAAGCATACCTCCCAACATTTTGGAAGTAAAAAGAGGGACAAAAAAAAAATTCCCGCACGTAGCGCAGCAATTTTTTGACCACACCCCTTTCTGTGGCCACACCCCCTAATTACCATGTTTGTTTTACAAAATTTGGCAGGTTATGAAAGTTTGAAAATATTTCTCCTTATCTGAACTGTGTTTTTGTGTCTCAAAATTGTTACAAAGTATATTATTTGCACCTGTTAGCTGTTCTGGGCTCTCTGCTAAAAGCCAATTAATTGAGAAACTTTGTTTCTTTTTCTGGCTGTTCAGTGCATAGAAAAGAGGGACTTTCCAGTACAAATGAGGGACTGCGGGTTGAGCTGTCAAAAGAGGGACTTTCCCTCCGAAAAAGGGACAGTTGGGAGGTATGCTATAAGGTAAAATACGGCCAATGCTAAATTGTCTCCTGAAGATTCAAAATACACAAGTAAAACAGAAGCAATTCCTGTCCATTATAAAACAGAGGTATTTTCGAAGTTTTTGTAGCCCTGGCTGCAAGTGATTTAGCATGGTAACAAAACATTCCATATACCATTACCCTAGGTGCCAAATTTTCGTTTTTTTTAAATGGAAAGTGCCGCTGCACTCAAAACTCGGGAATTACGTTGAGGGGGTAGCAACAAGTCTGCTGCCTCAGGTGACCGAAACTTTCTTTCCATTATTATTGTATCTAATAAAACCATAATTGTTGTATACCACCAGAGGGAGCTGCATGTCTAAATGTTGTTTCAGTTAAAGGAGAACTATACCCCAAGATAAATACTTGCGCCTCAGATAGTTCATATCGAATTAAGTGACATATTAAAGAATCTTATCAAACTGGAATATATATTTAAGTAAATATTGCCCTTTTACATCTCTTGCCTTGAACCACCATTTTGTGATGATCTCTGTGCTGCCTCAGAGATCACCTGACCAGAAATACTACAATTCTAACTGTAGCTGGAAGAAGTGTGGAAGCAAAAGAGAGAACTCTTGTCTGTTAATTGGCTCATGTGACCTACCTTTTTTGGTATGTTTGTGTGCATTGTAAATCATACGATCCAAGGGGGTGGCCCTTATTTTTTAAAATGGCAGTTTTCTATTTATGATTACCCAATGGCACTATTATTTGTGTTTTTTGTGTTATTTTTCTTTTTATTCAGCAGCTCTACAGTTTGCAGTTTTAGCTTACTGCTTACTGGGATCCAAATTACCCTAACAATCATGCATTGATATGAATAAGAGACTGGCATATGAATAGGAGAGGCCTGAACAGAAGGCAAGTAATGAAAAGTAGAAATAACAATTCATTTGTAAGTTTACGGAGCATTTGTGTCAGTGATCCCCATCTGAAAGCTGGAAAGAGTCAGAAGAAAAGGGCAAATAATTAGAAAACATAAAAGACCAATTGAAAAGTTGCTTAAAACAGGCCATTCTATAACATACTAAAAGGAGAAGGAAAGGCATTTTACATTGGGGGTGCCAAAAGTTAGGCACCCCCAAGTGATTATATTTACAGTACTTACCTGACACCCTGGGTGGTGCTCCTATCAGCTGAAAACTGCACCAGCCCAGGGTTCTTACAGTGAGCACCACTGAGCGATTCTCTTCCCGCTTCTTCAGTTTTCAAATTTCCCGGGGCAGACGCATGCGCAGTAGAACAAAATAGCCATTTTTTTTTTGGGTTAAAGTTTGGCTTTTCCGCTCTACTGCGCATGTGCAGCCGCGAGAGGAAAGAAGAAGTAGGAAGAGGATCGTTCAGTAAATATATAAGTAAATATAACCAATTGGGGATGCCTAACTATTGGCACCCCCAAGGGTAATTTGCTTTTCGTTCTCCTTTAAAGGTGAACCACTACTTTAAAATGTACTTTCTTTAGTAGCTTTGTTTTTCTAACTTTATTTTTACTGGCTTTCTATGGTTAGATATACTTCCTTTTTGTAATTGTCTGTACGTAGCTACCCATTCTACACAACTTCTCAACAGTAATACTTTTCATATTATTCTCCAAAACATCATCTTATATGATCTCTAAACAAAACTTCAAGCATATTCCCAACACTAGATCAAATGTATTTCGCAGTTCGATAGTAAGACGTATTTCCACCCCATATACTAGCAATGTACCAGACATTGAAAATAAAGGCCTGACTAAAAATGAGAAACACTTCCTATAGATTCTTTGGTGTGGACTATAGCAAAGAAAGATTGAAATCCATGTTTTTGCATCTTCTGCTCTTGTCCAATACAGGGTGCACAACTCCTACACTTTCAGCTGTACATATTGATGTTTGTCTATTTTCCAGATGCATTAGAGTCATTAGTCATCAACTGTGCAAATAACAATATAAATATATATGCTCCTATTTCTGTGGTTTTTAAATGTACTAGTATTCTTTGTTCATTAATTTATTAAATGATAATTCAGGATTATAATTCTTAAATGGAAGCACGGGTAAAGAGGTTAACGCTAAGAAACTATGGTGTAGCTATAATCACCAGGCTAACACTTGTGAGCACATAAGCAATAACAATCTTGGGCCTCCTTATAATGAATTACCTAAAAGGGGGATTATTTAGATCACTTAACATTTTACCCCCATTGTGTGTGCTGTGAAATTTAGGTGATGGGACATGAGTAGTGAGATTGACCAAAGAATTATCTTTCCACAATGGTCACGAAGACGACAATTTATAACATTATGATAAACCCAAACTATTTATGTATCCAACAAATTATAAGTAAAGCTGATTATAGAAGGAGAAATAAAGGCCACCTACTCATGAGGCTGGGGAAACCACATAATCGTAACAATTTGTGTGACTAAATAAGCTTTCCTTAGTGGCTGGTGCGTGGATTCTGTGGAAAGCATAGGAGTTTCAAGACCAAGCATCCACCACATCCCAATGGAACAAGTTGAGGAAATGTTTTCCTGACTCTGTGGGGGTCATTTATAAGCACTGGGCAAATTTGCACCTGGGCAGTATCAATCAGATGATTGCTTTCATCGTTCAACCTGCAGCTGGCTGAAAAAAGCTAATTATTGATTGGTTGCTATGGATAACTGCCCAGGAGCAAATTTGCCCAGTGTTTATAAATGAGCCCCTGTGAGCCTAAGGCTAGGGCCACACCACACAAATCTCAGCCTGCGGAGAAACACAGGCCAAAAATTGGTTGCATACACCTGAAATCATTACTATCGCTATGGCACAGACAGGCGTGTTGGATTTTGGACAAAATGCTAAATCTTGCTTTGCTGTGCCAAAAAACACTGCATCTGCCTACTCAAGTGGAGGTAATGATTCCAGGTGCAGCAGAAGAAGAGCAGCAGGGGAGCAGATTCTTGGCCTGTGTTTCTCTGCAGTTCAAGATCCGTGCAATGTGGCCCTAGTCTAAAGCTGGCCATAGACGCAAAGATCTGATCGTGCGAATCGAGGATTCGTACGATTTTCGGACCGTGTGTGGAGAGTCCCGACATTTTTCGTCCGGCGGAGATCGGTCGTTTGGTCGATCGGACAGGTTAGAAAATTTCTGTCGGCTGCCGATAATATCTCTGCGTGTATTGCCGATCGTACGATTTTCAGTGGGAGACTGTCACTAGCTTTGGTTGGACATAGATATCGTACGATTGCTGTCAGGGGCAGAACATTGCTGATCTGTTCTTTAACTAATCTGACTGGTAAGACTTTGATCTGAATGGTTAGTGGCGGGTCGGGAGATGGGAAAGTCCGATCGTACGATGATTCATACGATCGGATCTTTGCATCTATGGCCAGCTTAAGGGGGTTTGATAAATAGTCAGAGATAAACTAGTATGGTTTCTTTGAAATCTGTGGATTCAGGCTAGTCTGTTTAAAAAAAAAAAAATATATATATATATATATATATATATATATTTTTTTTTTTTTTTTTTTTTGGTAGTTCAGATAGTGTTTTTCCACCTTTTCTACACAAGTTTAAATAAATGAGATTTTTCCTTTTAAAGAATTCTAATATATATGAAAAGTCAACTTCCCAGTTTTCCCAAAACATTATCTCCTTTATAAGGATCATCACCTATCCTAAAACAAAAGGACCTTAAGGAATTCTTAGAATTCTTATGCGCTTTGATATGGGGACTATGAACTAAAAAATCCAGCAGTGCTCAAGAAGTCTCATAGTTTGGATATAGAACTGAGCATGCATTGAAGCTTTTCAGAAAAATACTTAAGCTCCTTTGCAACTTGCAGTAAGCACCGATGCTCTAATGAATTACGCATGCAATGATGCAAGGGAACCCTTGAATTACCAGAAGCCTGGCTTCCCTTTGTTAGTTGCATGAGTGTTGTGCACTAGAAGTAACTCCAATGCAACAAAAAAAATAAGGTGTTTGCTATAGAAGACTGCACTCGGCACATTTGGCTTTGTTTTGTTATGAATTCTTTTTTATGTTAGGAACATCCCCTCTTCTTCTCTAAAGTTTGAATTGCTGCAACCTATAATATTTTTATTATGCCTTCCTCATTAATAAAAGTCATGTAGATTATATCAAATGCAGTTTTAATAGTTTATCTGCAGAGGGCAGACTACTCTCAAATTTGTCTGCCACTTTCCTCCATCATTTTAAAACTCACTGTTAAGAAGTGACTCAATCATATTGTTGATTGTGTTTTATATATTGATTTAAAGAAGTTAACTTTCATGTTAACTTTTAGTATGTTATAGATTGGCAGTTGTAAGGAATAAATCTTACCAATCTTTCTCCGGCGGGGACGTTCACTGCATGTCTCCTTTTCCTTTCAGGGACGGTTTCTCTATGGCGTGCGCGACCGCGCTCCCATGGTTATGCGCCGGTGTGATGACATCATTGCGCAATAGCACGAAATTCAAACTATTTGAAGGGGCCTTGTAGTTTAACACATTGCCGTTGTTAGGTTCAATTAGCTTGTTCCTTGGTGTGTTATTTTTAGTGAAATCCTTTTGATCCTCTGTGTATTGACCCTTGCCTTGCTTTACTACTCTGACCTCTCCAATCCTGATCCTGCCTGCTTGTGACTACTCTGACCTCTCCAATCTGACCTTTGCCTGTCCACTGACTATTCTAGGTTCTCCTATCCTGATTCAGGTCCACCTGTTTCTGGTGGTATTCTTCCTTCCAGTATCCTGGTGAGACGATTGTGCCCCTTTGCTCGTCCAGAACCATTAGCTTTGCTCCTCTATCAAATAAGACCTGGCGGCATTCCATTAGCCGAGGGCTCCTCCCGAGGTGAAAGGCGGCGGTTAGAGGCAGAAGTGAGAGCCGAGACCAGGGAGCTTAGCTTGGGTTCTGGATATAGGGTGCCGAACGTGACTCCTGTTTCCTGATCCGTTTTTGAATCCCTATTGTGACACTGCCTGGCTATTTGACAATCCTGACTTTTGAATCCTTACCCTTGCCTGATATCCAACTCTGATCCTGCTTAACCCTTTGATTGACTACCTGGTTTGACCCTTGCCTGCCTCGACCCGGCCTGTTCTGACTTCAATTCCGTCTAAAGCCTTGTACTGTGACCTTCAGCCCAAAAGACTCTTGTCTACAGTTGTGCCCCTCTGCTTGTCTAGAACCCCTCGCCTTGCACCTCTCGTTTTAAGATCTGGTGGCATCTGAGTAGCTGAGGGCTCCTCCCGAGGCCAAAGGCAGCTACTACAGGCAGACGCACGAGCCGAGACCAGGGTGCTTGGCATCGGTTCTAGATTTAGGGTGCCAACCATTACAGTGACAGCAATTTTTCAATAGATCTTCGTTTTTTCAGTTTTATAGTTTTTGCGTTATTTGCTTTCTATTTCCGACTTTTTCCAGCTTTGAAAAGGGGGTCACTGACCCCATCTAAAAGCAAAATGTTTTGTATGGCTACACATTAATTGTAACTCTTCAGAGGTGACATCTGAAAATCACAGAGGTGTGATTCTGTGGGATTACTGTGATAGGATTACCAAGGTATCATGCAACTCCTAGAAACAGGTGTTACTTGGGAGAGTTGCATGAATGGAAGTGTGAAGTGTTCTGAAACTGCCAGGGTACAGATAGAACAGCATTGTATGTAGTAGAAAGGTGGTGTTGAAGGCCCCCGCCTCTGAAGATAAGGTGGAGAAACCAGCCCTGAACAAAGGAGTGTCCCTTATCTTTTTGGTGTAGAAAGACAGTTGATTCTTGCCCTAGAGTTCGCCCTCCTATGCTGAGCCATTTGCTTAGTGAACACTTGCTTTGTCTCCCCAATGTATAGGTCAATGCACTCCACACTACACTGGACTGTGTATACCATATTGTTTTGCTTTTCTTTAGGTGTTGGATTGTTTGGATGTCAACACAGACTGAGGAAGGGGCACGCCCCCTAAACGTTACATCACATGACTAAATAAACGTACAGGGGATATCCCCGCTACACTAGCCTTTTGTGTTTGGCAAATTTCTGTGTTGATACTATTGGGAGAGGTGCGAACCCCTCCAGCCAACACTAGGCAATTATCACCAGGAGAGAACCTAGGGGAAATAGGGAATTTTTTTGCTGGATTGTTTGGTTGTACCAGTTTTTGTCTCAGTGTGTTGCTAGGTTTTGAAAACACAGGGATCATCATCATCATGTATTTGTATAGCGCCAACAAGATACACTGTGCTTTACAGAGATGTGAAAATCGAAAGAGTTTCTCTGACACTATGGGAGAGCATTCATCTTTTATAAACTACAATTCCGGATGCAAGTGGCATGTTTTTTACCTGCAATTTTCCCAAAATTCCAACTGCATTTGCATTTGATGCAATTCTGCTGAAAATTATTGGAGTGGAGTTATTTTTTTTAATCAATTCAGATGAATTAAAACAATCAATTCAAGTTTTTTCAATATTCAAGTAGTTAAGAAAAAAATTGTGTTAATGAAAAAATTAGATTTTGGTTCTGATTTTTTTTGCATTCTATTTTCGAGAAAACCTTTATATAGCCTGTATAAATTAAACCCTACCTTCCTCCGACTGCAGCCTGTTAGGTTGTGATATAAGGACCAGCTTATTATATAGAAGCCCCTAGTGGAATGCTGATTTCTTTCGATTGGGCTGATAAGAGTTAGAAAGTAGAATGTAAATTTAGTTTCAATCTCAGAATTTGCAATACGTAGCACAAGAAATAAAAACAATACATATATCCTAATTAAAACAAAAAACAAAAAGTATTGTGTGGTTGGGTGGGTTTGGGCCAACACAACATTTTTAAAGGGTGCTGGGGTGAACTCTGTCCATGGTTCCTTTTTATCTTTGCTGTAAGCAATAATCTGCTTGGCGAGCAGAGACCTAGTAAAACATCAAGTCTCCATGGAAACGAGACTCAATGTCCTTAATATGTCCCCGCTCTGTTCGCAACACGCAGATGAACAGCAAAGATAAAGTCAGGTTTCACGCTCTCCATTATTGAGGTCTCTAATGGCTATTGCGTTTATCAGCCACCCAAAATCAAAGATCTATTTTAATAAATATTTTTATTGTAATAGCACTTGGGTCAAGGGGGAGGTATGACTCAAGTGCAGAATGGGCAAAGTATGTCACAGTCATTAAAGAAGATGACCACTGTTTTATCTGACTTAGGACAGTGCACATCGCTACAAAGGCACATCAATACAATATAACATGGTGTTTTAGGTTAAAAGGCACGTTGATAAAATATTATATGGCATTTTAGGTTAAGGTGTTAAAACTATCCTTTAATAACACAAACAATAGCTGAGCTGCTTGCAGAGAACAAATTCTCTTATTAACTTATTAACAGTTAAGCTGGCCATAGATGCCCAGATAAAGCCGTACGAATTTAGGAACGACTGGGGACGCGTAAAAATTATCCCGGTATACCATGGTAATCGTTACCATGGTAATTTTTTTAACCAGGTTAAAAAAATTGTGTTGGATAACTATAATATCTTTGCATGTATTAATGATATCCATTGGTCTCATGATATCCATCTGTGCTGTCTGTCACATACAGTGCATGCCAATGAATGGGCAGAACTCTGTCTTCCCACACTTCTTTCTGATACAGTTAGAACTGAATGATTTATTGCCATGTGATCTCTGGGGGAAAACATAGACCATCCCAAAATGGTGGCTTAAGGTAAACAGGCAATATTTACATAGATGTATATGCCAATTTGGTTCGATTCTTTAATACACAAAAATGTATATCTCTGACACCTATGACCTATGACTAAGTGCCGGATGGTACGAAACGCGTAAGGTGGGCCATGTGGGGTCAGTATGTATCAAAAACTTTTTAAAATGTGAATACTAATAAATAATTTATTTTTACTGAAACGAAGCCTTGGACATATATCTTTTGATATCATTTTTTGTGTGCCGATTGCCTTTGGAACCGGGGCATGTCCCTCTGGCTATGTCTAAAGATATACGGAAATCAGATGTATGGACTCCCGATTATAAAATAATTAGATTCTTTAATAGGTCACTTATTATGATATAAAGCTGAAGGAAGTAAACAGGAACTACTGTCTCTCTTTACTTTCTCATCTGCCGATGCTCCATATACTGGCCAACATATTGGAAGATTAAATCTTCAAACCTGCCTGATTGTAAGGAAATGTTTGTTTTACTTGTGTGTGTTAGTATAATCACTCTATAGACTGAACAAGAGCCCTTCTCAATACACTGATCCCCAACATTGATATCCACAGTAATGAGATAGGGATAGGCAAGCCAACTATAATAGAGGATGAAAAAACTCTTTTTGGTTTATGAGGGAATATCTATATTTTACTACCCTGCAATATTTTTTTTAATTTGTTGAAATGCTGTGTACACAATGTCATTTTTGTAAGATTTTACTATTTCAGCTAAAGTGCCATTACTACATCCATTACAACTGTGCAAACCATCCCAATTCCCTAGAAATCTTTTTGAGCTTAATGAAGGCAACAGCAACTGCTGGATTTCATTTCAAGAAAAATATGATAAAGCCTTTGTAAGGTTTGTTTTTATGCTGAACATCGTGTTCCTTGGCATAAGAAATAGTGCTTCCTGAAATTATATGTCTATAAGAGCTCACATTATGAATATGGCATTAATAAGGTAAAGTGAAAATTTGATTTGTTTCATTATGGTTCTGAGCTGTGCAATAAAATGTCCCTTTGCTTGAAATGAGTTTACTAAACCGTTCTGTAAGATCCAGAGCACAAACTGTCCATTAGAATACAAAATTCCATTCTCTGTATCTATATTATAGATACAGTGCATTGTAAGTAGCACTTCCATTATATTTGGATATATTTTGATTTAGCCTTGAGTGCTTCCACAATTCCCCTCATATAATCTATATTATAAGCACACATTATTAAACCTGTATCAGCCAGTGCGTCTATTGGTGGCCTCACAAATTTTAGGCCTGGAAAGTTGTCCCTACTCCTGCTAGCTATCCAGGCAGGCAGGTAATATGTGTTCTCTCTTTATGACCATTTAGTTGTATGTTGTCAAAATATATCTGATGACTCAGCATGGTTGTCCAGCACCTAAATATTAATATGTTTATAATCTTTTCTTGTTAGTGTAGTACTGGGATACTAACAGAATAGAGCTCAAGCCTCCACAAAGGCCATAGAATTCCCTGGGGAATGCAGCAGTGATTACTATACTCAATGTAAAAGACAATAAACAGTACAATATGTAGATATAATGCAAATTGTAATAGATTTGCAAGAAAATATATAGGCAAAGCAATGGGAACAGTGAAATAGCAAAGTCTGCATAACATAGAACAGTGCTGTCCAAGTTCTGTGGTACCGAGGGCCAAAATTTTACTGGCCTATGTGGAGGAGGGCCGATAATGGAAGACACTGTTGGCCACTCCCCCTTTTAAACCACACCCACTGTAAACCACACCCTTATTACCACAAGAACTTTTAAGATCGTATCCACATTAACGGTGGTAGCACACCAAAAAACCAAATTGTTGGTGCTCACTGCAGGGAAATCCCTCATCATGTTGAAGTCATGTTAAAAACATACCCTTAAATCCATATGCCTCATCCTCCCCTGTGGATAATACAACAACCCCCCAACACATGATTAAACACCTTAGGGGCCCTTAACAACAATTTCCAAATGCTCATAAACCCCTAACAGGCTTACATCCCACAGGCAGGGTAGGGAAAGCAGAGAATGGCACACACAAGCAGCACTGGGCAAGCAGAGAATGGCACACACAGGGAGGCAGGGCCGGGCCAAGGTATTTTTGCACCCTAGGCAAAGGCTTCAATCAGTGCCCCCCCACCCAGTCCTGCATTACCATTTGCCACCTTACCAGTCATATAGCCCCCCTGTACCTGTGCCACCACCTATCATATTGCCTCCATTTGTACCTATACCAATGGCAGTCAATCCCTCAGATTGCCCCCAGGCCCCAATCTGTACCTGTGCCAGCATAAGCCAAAACATCCATCATATTTTTACCCCCAATCTGTAACTATGCCAGCGGAAACCAAAAGAATCCATCATATCACCCCAATTTACATGTGTTCCAGCAGTAGCCAAAAATCCATCATATTGCCCTCAAACATCTGTGTACCAGTGCCAGCAGCCACCATATTGCCCCATGTACCTGAGCCAGCAGCAGCCAATCCCTTATATTTCCCCCAATCTGTACCTGTGCCAGCATCGGACAAAAAATACACACTATTGCCTCCATATATGTACTTGTGCCAGTAGCAGCCAAATATCCATCATATCCTCTGTTTACCTGTGCAAGTAGCAACCAAGATATTGCCCACAAATATGTACCTGTGCCAGCAGCTGCCAAAAGGGAGCTGGGGAGTGATTCTGTCTGGAACAGGGGGTTTATAAAGTTGAAAAACTATTAAATGCCAAGCAAATCAGGGTTTAAAAAAGAAAGAAAGGAAATTCCCCTTAAAAGTGTGCCCGCCCATGATTGTGCCCTAGGTGGGTGCCTACTCTGCCTGCCCCTAGTTCCAGCCCTGCAGGGAGGGAAGGCAGAACAGAGCAGGAGACAAGTAAAGATATCAGTCTAATATGTACTACATACAGTGACACAGTGCTGGTGCCCCATTAGCATTTTGAATAAGGTGTGAACAGGTGAACAATGTGGGCAGTTTCAGTCTGGGTCTCAGGTGTGAACAGTACAGGGTTTTAGGGGTGTGAACAATAGAGGTGTCACAAGTGTGAACAATACGGGGGGATCACAGGTGTGATACAGGGGATTAGAGTCTGAATTTGAGGTTTAAACAATGCAGGGTGCAATTTATCTCTACAGTGATACCTTTTAAAGTTTACATTTGGTAAACAGACACAGCATCTGGGGGACCAAAGAAGGGGGGGTAGCGGGCCGCATGCGGCCCGCAGGCCGCCAGTTGGACAGCCCGGACATAGAATATGAGGGAATATGCAGTATGGAGTCATGTTCTCGAAACTCCTCTGCATTCCAGGGAATTCATGCATCATCAAGTACGGAAAGCTTATTTAGTCACAGTTGGTGGTTTCTCCAACCTCATGAGTAGTTGGCCTTGATTTCTTCTATATATACATTGTCTGTGGCTTCTTCCCAACCTCATCATTTAAATTGGGCTGACGTGCTTGATATTTAAAGTGAATTTTCTCAAAAGAACAGGTGAGGGTGCCTCATAGAGCAATATAAGTGAAAGAAAATACTTTTTGGAATCAAGTTCTCTAAATATAATTTAAATTCAATATATATGATAACCTTTGGGACACAAACTGTGCTTTAAAAGAGTGTTTTACTTGTATCTTACAGGAGTCTATATAAATACTTTAGGATAAATGTTGTCAAAATTATAGCAGTTCTACACATATACTGTAAAGTTTATTTAGCACACGTGAGATAAATAAACAATAAAATACAGTTGTGTTCAGAATAATAACAATGGGCATCACTAACCTGATCAGTCTCTGTTTTTCGTCGAAATTATATTTCTGCATGGCAAATAATTTACTAGTAGGTGTAGTAAAGTAATAGAAAACCAACAGACCCAACAGTCATGACATAAATGCTGCTGATTCTGTGTAACTGAATCATTAACTGGGGCTTGTTCAAATTAGTAAGTTTTCAAAAATAATAGCTTGTTCCAAATAATAGCAGTGTGGAGTTCAATTAGTGAGGTTAGTCATTCTGTGAAAAAACATCAATTTATGGCCCTTATTTAAGGAAGACAGGCAGCAAATGTTGTGCATGCTGATTATAGTGCATTTCTCTCTGAAAATCTGAGTAAAATGGGTAGTTCCAGACATCATTCAAAAGAACAGCATACTTTGATTAAAAAGTTGATTGGACAGGGGAAAACATATAAAGAAATTGAGAAAAGGATAGGCTGCTCAGCTAATGATCTCAAATGCTTTAAAATGACAACCAAAATCTGAAAGACATGGAAGAAAACGAAAAACTACCATTGAATGGATAGAAGAATAGCCAAAATGGCAAAGACTCAGCCAATGATCAGCTCCAGGAAGATCAAAGAAGACCTAAAGTTACCTGTGAGTACTGTTACAATTAGAAGACGCCTATGTAAAGCCAAGCTATTGACAAGAAGCCCCGCAAATTTCCATTGTCAAAAAAAAAGATGTGCTGAAGAGGTTACAATTTGCCAAACAACACATTGTTTGGCCTAAAGAGAAATGGCGCAACATTTTGTGGACTGATGAAAGCAAGATTGTTCTTTTTGGGTTTAGGGGCCACAGACAGTTTGTCAGTACAGTGTGAAGAAATGGGGATGTTTCTCATACTATGGTGTTGTGCCTATTTATCTTATAAAAGGGATCATGGATCAGATTCAATACATCAAAGGAGAAGGGGAGGAAATGACCTTGAAATGGGTGTTTCAACAGGACAATGACCCCAAACACATCAGTAAATGAGCAACATCTTGGTTCCAGACCAACAGGTCAAACATCTTATTGGTTGCTATGGGTTACTGATCTTGGCCATACGTAGTGCCTTTTATTACACATAGGGGTTTATTGTTTTGTTTATAAAGCACACCCAGCCTTCAAGTTGAGAATGATGCTGAAGAGGAGACTGATAAAGACTGATAAATAACCCCCTAAAAGATCTAAAATAAAAAAACACTCCCACAAGGCCATCATTCCATAACATTTGCATGATGGATCACACACAACTTCTCTACTATTATAGACCTATATAAGAATTCCTATACATATCTACATATGTAAATGAGACTTTGGCTACCAGCCTTCTACCCGATCTGTGGTTTGCTCTTTTGCTTCACAAACACAATCAATGACTACAGATTTTGTGTACACCTTTGTCTTAAGGCCAGACGTCTAATAAAAAAAATGGAAAAGCATGCTTCCAGCACTTTATGGAATAAAAAAACAGACTGTGGTGCACAATAGAAATGGAGAAACAGCCTTGCTAAAGGATACTATGACACATTTTGAGAATGTATGGAAAATTTGGCAGGGTATGTTACATACTTTAAGTGGATTTGTGGGGAAACAAACCCCCCTCCCCCCTTCCTTTTTTCCTTTATTCATTCTTCCCCCCGCCAGTTAGGATATGGAGATAATTAAAGGTGGCATGAAACCGTAAGAATGTTAGTTGAGCAAATGAAACTCTGCTTACACTACATTTATTATTTCAATTTTGTTTCCTTCAGTCTTAGAATTACACTATCACAGCAAATAGTCAGGTGCCATTTTGTGGACGAATTGAATATCACCCCAAAATCTTGTTTAAGCACCAGAATGGGGGACCTAATGCCCATGTGCAGTGCCCAACACAATTAGAGTGTGAGGAGAGAATGTAAGGAGTGCAGTGACATCCAGGAATTTCTGAATGGATAGTGAAAGTCATTGAGTCTGTCCTACCTCTATGCCTCAGGCATAGAGGAAGTCCAGATAATATTTGATTGATAGCTCAGATATTTAAACACCTTTATAACAGGTATGGATGTTTTAATGAAGAAAATAATTTAGGTTCCATGCTTAATTTGCAAAGGACTTTATAAATGCATATACAGTTTTTTTATGTGTAGGTGACAGGTTTGCTTTAAAAAGTAGTACAGCACTTGCATATAACAAATGCACAATTTTTAAGAAATCTGTGGATTTCATCCTTCACTTAAGTGAGAGATGACAAAATATTGGGAATAAAAAAACATTGAATTGTATAATTGCTGTGGGCTGTTGGTAGCCAGTGCAGCAAATCGGACGCGAGCGCGTCAAGCCAGACATGGTGTCTGGACACCGAGCCTCTGGCGTCCTTTTAAAGGCAAATTTTCACGTCAAAACGTGTGTGATGACATCATGCATCACGTGCTGATGTTGCGCGTCAATGCCACACGTTTTGACATGAAAATCTGCCTTTAAAAGGACGCCAGAGGCCTACAGACATTGCCCGATAGTAGGTTCAACTTACTGTGTTCCTGGGTTTGTTATTCTTCTGACCTTGATTCCTGATCTTGACTTCGGCCTGGTATTTTGACTACAATGTTGCTGCCTGAACTGACTCTGGATTGACTACTCTGCTTCTGGACCCTTCTGAGGAAGCACTGCCTGATTTCAGAATGGCGTTTCGCAGCATGGCCAACCGCATGGAAGCCTATGAGGCCCAATAGACTCATTTGGGATAAGTCGTAAAGGTCATCCTTGGCAAGCTTCCGGTTGCTCCGCTGGCAACTCCTGCACCAGCTGCTGCTACACCACCACCATCAGCTTGGTCCCCTGGTCAGGAGCCACAAATTCCTGCTCCTTTTCGCTACAATGGAGACCCCCAGTCCTGTTGGGGATTCGTGAATCAGTGCCTCATTCAATTTGAATTACAGCCCACACAATTTGTTTCTGAACAAGCCATCTAGAGGGTAAAGCTTTGGAACGGGCATCTCCCTTGTGGGAAATTAACTCTTCACTGATTCACAATGCCAAAGTTTTACACCAGTCCTTCCTGTCAGGGGGCCTAGCGGCTCCCAAAGGGAGAAGTCCGGACCAAGGAGGAAGCCCAGGAGCAGAAGTCCAAGTCGTGGTAGCCAAAGGGTTAATCAGGAGTCGTAGTCAGGTCACAGGCAAGAGTTCACAAGGCAGGCAGCGAAGGGTCAAAATCCAGAACAGGCAGAGGTCAGCAAACAGGAATAGATAGCAAAATAACACCCAGGTACTTTAGCAGAAAGAAACCTAAAATTGGGCAAGGTTTCAGCAACCAGGGCGCCCTATTATTTCGAATTACGGTGCCGGCGGTGACCTCATCACGTCGGCACCGCAGCATACCCACGTGGAATGCATGGGCACCACCATGTTGGATTTTCCGCCGCCGGGAGAAGACGCGCCACTGAGCGCTCCCGGCAGCCTTTGATTGTACCCCCCCACGGGGGGGGGCCACTGGATCACTGAGTCTTGGCTTCTGGGGAAATCGTTTGTAAAATAACTGCACCAAGCGAGGAGCATGGACATTGGAGTATTTCACCCAAGAGCATTATTCAGAACCAAAAGCCCTTCCAACTAATAAGGAAGTGGAGATAACCTCTGGAGATTCTGGAGTCTAAGATCTTTTCCACCTCGTACTCTTATTGGCCGTCCACAGAGATAGCTGAAGGGGAAGACTGATCAGAAGAGAAGCAATTGGAAATTGCTGGTTTCACATGAAACACGTTGGGAATTCGCATCTCAGGGGGAAGCTGAAGTCTCTAAAGTCCACGGGATTAATAATCTCCACAATGGAGAATGGACCAACAAATTTTGGGCCCACTTTGGGAGAAGGCACTTTCAAAGTAATGTTTCTAGTGGATAACCATACCTTGTCACCAACTTTGTATGGAGGAGAGGGCCTGCACATCCCGAGTGTTGAATGCCGTCTTCCATTCATCTCCTTCACATATGCGGATGAGATTGTATGCCCCACATAGATCCAATTTAGAGAAAATCAGAGATAGAATGGACTCCAATGAGATCTGCCCAGAGGACCAATCGATGTTGGGGTCATCTAGGTGAAGCCAGGGTAGACTCAAGACAACAGCAACAGAAGGGCAGGAAATAATCAGGAACGATAACTTTTCTTTATGTAAAGTCCCAAACTGCACAGGCAATTCCCCTGTCTTAATATAGATAAACTCGGACGTTAGTGGCCTATCGTCAATAGCCGTAACCCGAAGGGAAGTAGACAATGGATACAGGGGAACATCCATATATTTGGCAAAGAGAGCGTCCATGAAATTTCCGGCAGCCCCCAGAATTGATGAAGGCAGAGCTGACAATAGTCTTAGTGGCCAGACGAATCTGTAAAGGCAGAAGAAACTTATGAGAATCTTCCTGAGAGTTGGGAGCTATGCCACCTACGTGTGTCACCCTGGATTTACCTTGGGGGGTAGAACCTTTAGGTTTCACAGGACAGGAGTTGACAAAATGAGCTTGTCCACCACAGTACAGACATAGACCAGCCAAACGTCTTCGAAGTCTTTCTTGCTCGGAGAGATGGGACCTACCAACTTGCATAGGCTCCTCCAAAGGAGTAACAGAAGACTGCTGGGAAGGTGCAGGCAACAGAGGTCTTTGAAAGCGTGGCGCCAGCATAGGTTGTAATCTCTTACTGCGCTCTTTGTCAACTTGATGCTCTCTAAGACGAGTGTCCACTTTAATGGTGAGAGCAACAAATCCTCCAGCAGTTCTGAAAGCTCCCTGGAGACAAGATCATCTTTTAGTCGGGTTGACAGACCTTGGTACAACACAACCTTGTATGCCTCATCATTCCAGGAGGTCTCCGCCATTAAGGTTCTAAAGTACTCACTGGCACTGCGGTTTCCCTGCCGGAGTTGCAGGAGCCGAGAAGAAGCATTAGCGACCTGGAGCATCAAAGACATTATGGAAAGCCTGGAGGAATGCTTTGACGTCAAAGGTCAATGGAGAATTCTTCTCCCAGAGAGATTTTGTCCACTGGAGTGGTTTGCCAGACGAGACATCACATACCCCACCTTGGCACGTTCACTGGGGTACTGTGAAGGTTGAAACTCGAATTGGATCTGGCACTGAGTAGCGAAACCTCTGCATGCTTGCGGATCCCCATTGTAACGAGGTGGAGGAGGAATGCGCGGCACGCAAGCCAAAGAGACAGCAGCAGGAGGGACAGTAGCTGTGGGAGGACTGCCAGCAACAGGAGACACTGGAGGCACGGGAGAGGAGTGTATCAAGTGCTTGCCCAATGCGGAACTGCTGAGTTTCATAATCTTCCATGCGGGACGCCAATCTGCGTAGCGCTCGTCCGACATTGGTAGCTTCCTTAGTTGGGGTCCATGGCCCAATTATAATGTCAGGGGGCCTAGTGGCTCCCAAAGGGAGTAGTCCGGACCAAGGAGGAAGCCCAGGAGCAGAAGTCCAAGTCGTGGTAGCCAAAGGGTTAATCAGGAGTCGTAGTCAGGTCACACGCAAGAGTTCACAAGGCAGGCAGTGAAGGGTCAAAATCCAGAACAGGCAGAGGTCAGCAAACAGGAATAGATAGCAAAATAACAGAAAGAACCTATAATTGGGCAAGGTTTCAGCATCCAGGGTGCCTTTTATGGAACGCATGGGCGCCGACATCCTGGACTTTCTGCCGCAGTGAGAAGACGCGCCGCTGAGCGATCCCGGCGGCCTTAAAACTTCCGGACCATTTTTGATGCCCCAGGTCAAGTTGCTGTGGCCTCCTGATGACTGCTGCAGATTCATCAAGGGAGTCAGAGTGCCAGCGAATATGTCATTGACTCCGTACCCTTACGGCAGAAACAAATTGGAATAATGAGGCTTATCATGCTGCCTTTTATCAAGGACTTTCTACCCGGTTAAAGGATGATTTGGTCTCCCGTGATCTTCCCGAACAATTAGAAGATCTCATTGCCCTGGCCATTAAGGAAGACACGAGATTGTGTGAGCACCAGGCTGATATAGAGAGGAGTGTGAAGTGGCAGCCCTTGTTGGTTCCCCATTTCCAGAAACCCTTACTTCCCAGCACTCCTGTTTCTTTTTCTCCGACCTCTTCTGAAGAACTTATGCAGACAGGTGCAGCTCGATTTTCGTCATGCCGGGTTATGCCTGTACTGCAGGGGCAAAGCCCGTTTTGCCTGTAATTGTCCTGCAAAACAAGGAAAATTTCCACACCTAGGCAGGTTTGGAGAGACTCACCTTGGCGGAATAGACTCCTTTCCCCACCAATCCTCTCACAGATTTTTGCTTCCTGTGCAGCTTCAAGTCTCTTCTAGAACCATCCATGTTCAAGCCTTCCTTGACTCTGATGCAGCTGGGAATTTCCTGGATCAATCATTTGCCAAATGTCATGCCATTCCCCTGCAATCATTGTCCGTCCCTCTTCGGGTCTTGTCGATCGATGGCAGACCTCTATCTACATCCTTTATCTCAAAATCCTCCTTGGAGTTACCTTTTACGGTTGGTGCCCTTCATAAATAGAGACTTTCTTTCCTCATTATTGACTGTCTGTCCACACCTGTGGTTTTGGGACTGCCCTGGCTCCGCCTCCATAATCCGGTCATTGACTGGTCAGTAGCCCAGATTTCACATTGGAGCCCAGAGCGGCAGAGCTGTCTCCCTCCAGACTCTCTACAAAGGATGACTGCTGCTTCTGTGGACCTTCACTCTCTTCCTTCTGCCTTTCAAGACTTTGCTGATGTGCGGAGTCCCTTTCACAGTATCAGTTTTACAACTGCCCCATTGATCTGCTCCCTGGCACCATGCCTCCCCGGGGTCATACATATCCCCTTTCACCCTCCTAAACGAAGGCAATGAAGGAATACATTGAAGAGAATCTCCAGTGTGGGTTAATTTGTCTCTCCTCCTCACCTGCAGTGCCGGATTCTTTTTTGTGCAGAAAAAATATGGCAGTTAGCGGCCCTGCATCGATTATCGATAACTAGTAATGCCCTTTGGTCTCTGCAACGCACACACAGTCTTCCAAGAGTTTGTCAATTACATTTTCAGAGACTTATTGGGGCAAACTGTTGTGGTGTACCTGGGCAATATTTTGATATTTTCCAAGAACTTGCTTGAACATCGTACCCACATTCGGGAGGTCCGCTCTCGTTTAAGGAAGAATTCTCTGTTTGCCAAATTAGAAAAAAGTACCTTCGAAACTTATAAAATTCAGTTTTTTGGGTTACATCATCTCTCCAGAAGGGTTTGAGATGGCATTAAGGCCATACAAAGATTCATTGGTTTCTCTAACTATTATAGACAGTTTATTATGGGCTTCTCTTCTAAAACGACTCCTATATTGGTCCTTATCCAGAAGGGAGAAAAGCCTAATTGTTGGTCTCCGCAAGCTCTGGAAGCATACAAGTTTTTGAAAAGATCTTTTTCTTCTGCTGCTTTTCTCAGACATCCTGATCCCCTTCTTCCCTTCTTCAATGACCCTTCAAGCTTGATAAAGGGCCTGGTAGGCCCAAAACGTTGCCTATTTGTATGATGTGGACTTAATACATTTTTGGTGCACTTTTGCAATTCAACACAGTGTACTGCTGGTTTCCTTTTTGCATATTGTTATGACCCGGCGACAGGAGTGGGTCTTCTGGTGAGGTGAACACTCCGCATTAATAAGTTTCTTCATTGAAGTTGACGCATCGGATATTGGTGCCGGAGCAATTCTATCCCAAAGACAACTTAGCTATGGGAAGCTTCATCCTTGTGCCTTTTCTCCACAAAATTCTCCCCTCCCCTCCACAACAAAATTATGATATTGGAAATCGAGAACTTCTTGCTGTCAAATTAGCTCTAGAAGTATGGAGACATTTATTGGAAGGTTCTGCCACTCCGATAAACATCTTCACCGACCACAAGAACCTAGAATATATTCAAGACCTTAAATGATGAAATCCTAGACAGGCTCGTTGGGCACTCTTCTTTTCCCATTTTAATTGCATTATCATCTACCATCCTGGCTCCAGAAATAGGAAAGCTGACACTTTATCCAGAAGCTTTGTGCCTGAAGATTCCTGCCTCGAAGACAACAATCCCCCATCTAAAATTGTGGCTTCTCAAATCCTGTCAGCACAATCCTCGGCACCTTACAATACTACAATTGGAGTGGCTTATGTGCCACCCGAGCTCTGTCATTCCATCCTTTGTCAGTCTTACAACTCCAAACAGGCGGTCATCCCGGAATAAGAAAGACTACTGATATATTATCTTGCCTTTTCTGGTGGCCTATTCGGAAAGATGTTAAAGACTTTGTAACGTCCTGTTATATTTGTGCTGTATCCAGATGTGGTCACTCTCCCCCCAAGGGACTGCTTCAGCCATTACCCATACAATCTCGGCCCTGGACCAATCTAACTATGGACTTTATTGTAGACTTACCTGCTTCTCTGGGCTACACATTTGGGTAGTAGTAGACAGAGTCAGTAAGATGGCACACTTCATTCCACTAAGTAAACTACCTACAGCGATGGAACTTTCCAAATTATTTATTCAATGTATTTTTCTCCTCCATGGCTTTCCTGCTGAAATTGTTTCTGATAGGGGTTCTCAGTTTGTTTCAAAATTTTGGAGATCTTTATGTAAGGCCCTTAATATTTCTCTTCAATTTTATCTTATCATTCTGTCTAATGGAGCCGAAGAACGAGTTAAAAAAGCACTTGAACAATTTCTGAGATGTCGTATTTTCTTATGTCAAGACGACTGGCCTATCTCTTCCCATGGGCCGAATTTGCTCACAATAATGCCCTGCATGCCTCTTCTGAGAGATCTCCTTTCTTCTGTGTTTATGAACAACATCCACTAGCATTCTCTCAGGATCTAATTCTCACTAATGTACCTGCGGCCAATGATCACACAGGTCCACTATCTGGAATGCTACAAGATCCAACTTAGAGAAAAGTTGTTTGTCTCAAAACATTTTTGCAGATAAGAAACGTGTTCCTCCTCCTCAGTACTCCCTTGCGATAAGGTCCACCAAGAACATTCACCTTAAAGTTCCTACTCCTAAGTTGGGTCCCGAATTTATCGGTCCTTATAATATAATTTAAATCATCAACCCTGTGGCTATTTGCCTTCAACTGCCTCCGGAGATCGGGATTTTGAATTTCTTTGTTTCTCTCCTCAAACCAGCAGTGATCTGACAGTCTGTTTCCTCTCCTGCCCCCATACGTTGGACACTGGTGTGTCAAATCAACTCAAGCGCATCAAGCCGGACATGGCATCTAGACGCGGCATCAAAGCTTGTGCCTTTAAAAGGACACCAGAGGCCTACAGACTTTGCCAGATAATAGGTTCAACTTACTGTGTTCCTGGGTGTGTTACTTTTCTGACCTTGATTCCTGATCTTGACTTCAGCCTGGTATTTTGACTACGATTCTTGCTGCCTGAACCGACTCTGGATTGACTACTCTGCTTCTTTAACCCCTCAGATACCGTGAACTGTGTTTGGAACCTGCTGTTTCCTCCTTGGTCCGCAACTCCAACCTGAGCCTTCGGGCCCTCACAATAATCAGTCTGAAGAGATGATAAAAAGTAAAGAGAGAGTGGAGAGCAAGATTAGAAGGGCATGTGGAAAGGGCATAAACAGGAAAGGTTTTGGATAGCACCATCAGAAATGGGAAACAAGTTGAGAAGGGAAGAGAACGTGAAAGAGGAGTAATAGGAGAGAGATATGGGAGAAAAAAAGAGGATAGAGATTCTTTGTACAGCACCACGTTATTTAAAAATGCCTTTATTCAAACTTCCATGGCAGAACCCGGTCAGCAATGTTTCAGGCCTAATATGGCCGAGCTTGTTAAAAGGCCATATTAGGCCTGAAAAGTTGCTGACCGGGTTCTGCCATGGAAGTTTGAATAAAGGCATTTTTAAATAATGTGGTGCTGTACAAAGAATCTCTATTTTGCTGATCTTGGTGGAGGATGGACCACTGATGGTACGTGCACCTATTTCTATGTAAAGTTGGGGAATTTGAGCTGACTCGAATTTGTTTCTCAGAAAAAAAGAGCATAACATAGGTTAAGGATGAAGACAAATGAAAAGTAAGTTCAGAATAAATAATCATGTAGGAAAGCACAAAGAAGGAAAATAAGAGCATTCTGTATGCACATGGATAGGGGACTAGAGAACTAGAGACAAAGGAAATAAGCAAAACATAATAAAGAAGGAGAATAGAAAAGAGGACAGGAGATACTGTACATGCTACTATAATATAAAGCATGGGTCCCCAAACTTTTTTTTATCCATGAGCCACATTCAAAAATAAAAAGAGTTGGGGAGCAGCACACACATTAAAAAAGTCCCTGTGGTGCCAAATAAGGGTTGTGGTTGGCTATCTTGTATCCCCTGTGTGGACTGGCAGCCTACAGAAGGCTCTGTTTGGCAGAACACCTGGTTTTATGCAACCAAAACTTGCCTCCAAGCCGAAAATTCAAAAATAAGAACCTGCTTTGAGGCCACCGGGAGCAACAGCCTAGGGGTTGGTAAGCAACATGTTTCTCGCAGGCCACTGATTGGGGATTATTGATATAAAGGATTGTATCCTACAATGGTGTTATTGAGGCATACAATGTATGTATCCTACAGTAAATGGGATATATTCAGTAGAATAATAATAGATGGAGCAGACCCAGTGACTACAGGTAAACCCAGGTCAAGAGGAGCCATATGACTATGTGGGTGGAGCAGGTGGAAAGTCAGTTAAATGTGTGATGGAGAGGGACCACAAAAATTTTTTTGCTTGGGGAGGTCAAAGTTAAGCTTTTGGTTGATTGAGGATTATTTAAAGTATACAGTATATGGGATTCTATTTATGTTTTCTCAACATTTTTGCCTAGGAAAAACAATTCAACTCAAATGAGAAAAAATATTTGCATTAAGGATCCTCAGCAGGGAAGATCTGATGGTCATGACAGACTTGAAAGATGCTTAACAGCAAAAAAATTCTGCAAGTGACCGTTCATCTGTAAGAAATATTAATGCATCTTCAGTTTGAAGCTCCCATCCTCAGTTCTAATCTTCAGAGTCTTTACAAAGGTCATAATATTTCTGGCAATAAGAAATAGAAAATCATATACAAAGTTTGAAAGGCTCCAGGATATGTCTGCTCTGCTATGTAAGTGCTAAAGCTCATAAAGGCTGCCATTCTGGAAACAAAACTTAAATCAGCGTGTCTTAGGGACACATTTTGCTCCATTACCTGCAGAATTTATGTTAAAACTACCAAACTTTATTTGTCTCTGTCGCTTTACAACTGCCCCCAAGATAAGAAAATTTAGAGCCTAGATGTGCTAATGGAGACACATCTGGTCAGTACTGAATCCACTCATAATGGATTTATTTTATCCACACCATTTAATCACTAGTCAACCAGAGAAATAGATGTGCTGACACACCAATTATGTACTAATAAGATAATAAAGCCAGAAGCTTCCAAGTGGCTACATTTAGTCGCAACATAAATTGCTCAGGTGAAAATGTCAAAACATTCTACATACGTGATGGTGAGATTTAGAGTTCAAGATAATTTTATTTAAATGTACTTTTTATTATTTCATCTGTGTCTTTTTTACTAGAAATTTCAAATCCTGTTGTTTTGCTCTAAAATTATACCAAGAAACACAGCATCTGAATTTTTCTACTTGTGGATATCACAAATTTAGTAGTAAATTAATAGTGATTAATACACATAAGCTCACACTTAATAAGCTTCATCGCCCTCACAATTTTGCTCTTTCCCTTATCTAGAGGGCTTAGCGGTCTTATGTTTGGCCTGTTAGAGGGGATAAATGGTTGCTCAGAGTTTGATTAATACTGATATACTGATATGCTGAGCACCTGATGTGGGTTTACAATAGTGACCCATTGAGGGCTTACTTACTGCCAGAGTTGCAACCGTATTGTCCTTGTAAACACTGTAATGCCTCAATTCACACATGGTTTGAAATTTCTAGTAAATAAACTACACAAATATCTATGAGAGTATGAATTATCTTGAACCATTCTCACCATCATGTATGTAGTGTGTGTGACTTAGTTCTGACATTTTCCCCTGAGCAAATGATGGTGCAACTAAATTTACCTGCTTGAAAGCTTCTGGCTCAATTTATTTGTTTGTTCTGAATCTTCCAGACCAGTTCCTGTTAAGCTCCTAAACCATCCTTGTCTTAAAGGAATTCTGTCATGATTTTTATGGTATCGTTTTTATTACTAAATGGCACTGTGTCAATTGTCAAAAAAATAATTCTACACTAAAAATGTTATTCGTGAACCAATAAATGTTTTTTTTTAGCTTAATATTGGTGTGTGGACAGTCATCCCAGGTCATTGTGCCTGATATGTTGCTTTCAGAAAGACCCAGCACTTCATAATACAACTGCCTTCAGATAAGCTATTATGTCACCTACTCAGTTTAACTTGTAGAGTTGCGGTCAGGCTTGGGTGTTTTACTACTGAGAACTGGCCTCATACTTACCACTAGGTGGGGAGCAATGCAGGTGTCAGGGAGCTGTTATCTTGTTACCTTCCCATTGATCAGTTGATAGGCTGTAAGAGGGTGTTGATGTCACTCCATCTTGCAGTGCAGCAGTAAAGAGTGACTGATGTTTATCACAGTATAAAGGACATGTCTGAAGCACCTGCAAAGCTAACATGTCTAGCCCCATGTCAAATTTTAAATTAAATATTAAAAAATTGTGTTTGCTCTTTTGAAAAATGGATTTCAATGATTCTGCTGGAGGAGTGTTATTAACTGATGCATTTTGTAAAATGGTTTCCCATAACAAAATCTCTTTACCCTTACTAGACTTCACACGAAATTTAATACAATCTCTCCTGACCAAGCATCACTAAATACCTCCCACACCCCTGTCTCCACCAAATGAAGGTACCACTGAGAAACTACCAATTTTACTGGGGGATCTACAAAGAGAGAAAGAGTAGGGATGCACCGAATCCAAGATTCGGTTCGGGATTCGGCCTTTTTCAGCTGGATTCGGCCGAATCCTTCTGCCCGCCAAACCGAATCCGAATCCTAATTTGCATATGCAAATTAGGGGCGGGGAGGGAAATTACGTGACTTTTTATCACAAAACATGTTTTCCCCTTCCCACCCCTAATTAGCACATGCAAATTAGGATTCGGATTTGGTTCGGTATTCGGCCGAATCTTTTACAAAGGATTCGGGTGTTCGGTAGAATCCAAAATAGTGGGTTCGGTGCATCCCTAGTTCGCAGGAAAGATTGTAATTGTTACATATATGGCCACCTTAAAGGAAAACTATACCCCCAAAATGAATACTTAATCAACAGATAGTTTATATCGTATTAAGTGGCATAATAAAGAATCTTACCAAACTGGAATATATATTTAAGTAAATATATATTCCAGGATTCGGATTTGGTTCGGTATTCGGCCGAATCTTTCACAAAGGATTCGGGTGTTTGGCCGAATCCAAAATAGTGGGTTCGGTGCATCCCTAGTTCGCAGGAAAGATTGTAATTATTACATATATGGCCACCTTAAAGGAAAACTATACCCCCAAAATGAATACTTAATCAACAGATAGTTTATATCGTATTAAGTGGCATAATAAAGAATCTTACCAAACTGGAATATATATTTAAGTAAATATTGCCTTTTTACTTTTTATCTCTTGCCTAGAATCACCATTTTGTGATGGTCTGTGTGCTGCATCAGAGATCACCTGACCAGAAATACTGCAGCTCTAACTGTAACAGGAAGAAGTGTTGAAGCAAAAGACACAACTCTGTCTGTTATTTGGCTCATGTGACCCAACAAGTATGGTTTGTTTGGTTAGTTTGTGTGCACAGTGAATCTTACGATCCCAGGGGGCGGCCCTTATTTTTTAAAATGGCAATTTTCTATTTATGATTACCCAATGGCACATACTACTAGAAAAGTGTATTATTATGAAATGGTTTATTTACATGAAGCAGGATTTTACATATGAGATGTTTTATGCAGACCTACATTGTTTGAGGGTATAGTTTTCCTTTAACTCACCTGTTCAAATATCTGCTTGTAGCAACCAATTAACTACAGACTTTATTCCAATCTTCTTATAGAGAGTTATTTCCGTTTTCTGCAAAAAAGACTGCTGAGACTTTGCTGCCTCTCCAGCCCATGCTTGCCCTATAACCTACCTGGGAATATGCTGCCCAGAGGTCATACCTCTACCCTCTGTTTGCCTATCTGCCTCAGAATCCCATGCCGTGAATAAGTATAGTCAGGACTATTTGCAATGGGAGGTTATCTGTCCATCAACATCTACTGCCTGCTTTTTCTTTGTACAGCCAAAATTAAAAGCCAAGTTTGAGAATAGCTTATTTGAAGTGGGTTTAAAATGGATCCTTACAACGTTTCTGCTGTTCTAGACTGTTCACTTGCCAGTTCATTAAGGGACTTTTTCTATAAATATGCCATATTTTTGCCCTTATTAAAAAGGGGCAAACCTAACTGCTTGGCCAAACAGGACATAGGATAATTTAAGTCCATAATAAAAGCCTTGTCTTCAGAAACAGAATCTCTTCTCTGCTGAGCTATTCTTTATCAGGAGGAGAATGGCTAACTTCATTTGTGCACCTATTTTTCTAAAAGATGCACTCCTTGTGAACAAAATAAATAAAATAAATAAAATACATTTTCAGACCAATTATAAAAATTACAGATTGCCTCTCCTCCCAGCATGCATAGCTCATGTTGCTCAAAAGTGCAGTATTTTGCACTTTCTACTGACAATCTTATTTGCCATTAAAATAAATAAAGGGGGATATTTCAAGATTTTGCAGTTCCTCTTCGTGAGCTTGGAATTGTTTGGCAACAAAAAACTCCCTGTATCACCCCATGTACCACTAGCCTAAAAATGCTGTTGTGCTGTGTGAATGGCTGCTTTCACTTCTATGAAGTGCTATCGTAGGCAAGTTCCATGCATTGTCCTTTTTTATTAAAAGAGTTTGTTGTCAACCCTATGCTTTCAAGGGGAAGACTGAAATGATGGCTTTATTTACTGTAGCTTTTGGTTTTAAACAGATAAGATGACCTACAAAGTTTCCTATGTTTCTGCAGGATGCATTTTCTCCACTTTTACCAATTTTGAAATTCAAAATAGTAACACTGGCCCTTTGCTTATTTGCTTATTAATTTAAAGCTACATTTGATGCAAACTTACATTCTGTTCATTATATTGTATGTCTCTACCCAATCTAAACTAAGTAAAAGCAGCTAAACCTAACTGAGAAAGATGGGGAGCTACTGGGCTTATATTTAAAGGTAAATATCTTTGCTTTGGACACCTGCAACTCTCAGCTGAAACAATAAGTTACTGTATATAGTTTCTAACTGTAGGCTAATGGCACACAGGGGATTTCAGCGTTTTTCAGCAGTCCCATAATTGCCCACACACCTCCCATTAAGTTCAATGGTGACACACCAACTACTTTCCAGAAAGAATGCATTAGCTCCAATTTTTGAGTGCTTTTGTTCTTGCCCAAACATGATCCTCGTACCGTTAACCTTATTCTATGTTAGAATGTACTCACGGCAGTTTTAATTGATGGGCAGACGTGGCACTTGCCCACATTCTGTTAGGACAGCAAGAATACAATCACATTTTTGTCTTTAAACACTTTTGTGCCAAGCTTCAACAGGAAGATATCTACAACATAGCCATTTTCATTTATTTGCCTTTCTATTGAAACAAATGTTCCTAATGGATCTTAAAAAATAGAGAATTTTTTCTTGTAACGGTAGACTGTGAGGTTCTGCAAATTTGTTTTCCAGTTTGCTCATTTACTTTTTCAAATTGACAAAAAGGTCATGGCAGACCAAACCTTTGCAGGTGGAATGTTAGCCATACAATAAAGGTGTAGTATTACGTATTGTCCTGTGCTGTATATCTGTACTTCTGCTTTTGTATTGTTTGTCTTATATTTAAGGTTACGCTGTAGTCAATTTCATCTACTTGAGGATAGTAGTACCACAAATTTTCTTTGCACTTGGCTCACCATATTTGCTTTCTGCTTTATCTCTTGCATGAGCTATTTTTCTCTCAATTAAAGAACATCAAAACAAAAATTAATAAGAAATACATAAGGACTATGTGAAGCAGCTTTTTTAACCAGTCACAGTACTTTAGTGGACTATCCTATAAAAAAAATGCATATTTTACTTTTTGAGTGTGTAGTAGTAAGTCTATATCTTCATAGACAAAAACAGCCATTTTCAGGTCAGCATGCTTCTACCTCTCTTTAGTAGAAAACTAATGGTTGTGAATAGGACTGGAGGAAGTGAAAGTTTTTGAGGGGGAGAGAACTACAGAAATTCAATCAAGCAGAGGAAATCTGGGACATAAGATGCAGCTGCAGAGAGAATGATGAAATAGAAACATGCAATATGCAGGAGTTTATTACATCTGTAGACAACTTCATTTTTTAAAGCAGTATTAAGTATAAATACTACTGCTAGGAATCATTAGTAACATTAACAATGAAGTGTACATGTTTTGGGAGCTTATAAATAAAGTCTAAAATGCTGATTGCAACAGCTTGTATTAATTATGTCATAAACCTTTATTAAAAGAGACAGTTTGTTACAGATATCATGGTAGAGCCAGTACCAAAGTATAAGTGTAAAACAATGTTGGAGAGAGGAAATGCAGTATATTTAACAGAATGAGAAATGCCAGAGGGCATGAAAGAATAGGGTAGGAGAGGGCTGTCAGGACACTCATTGGTTGGCCTAGGTTCATACATGTAGAACTTAATTGTCTCCCATAAATCAAGAGGAAATATGTGGGCAGTGGAAATAGAAATGAAAGGGACAGTCAATAGAAAGTGGTGTGAAATAAAAAATTTTTTATGGAAAATAGAGAAAAGGGGTAAACTGGGAGCACAGAGAAAGAGGAAGGGAGGAGAATCGGAAACCCAGTTACACTGTAAACTGTACGGGGAAGGGTCTTCCTTCCTATTGTGTCTTTTACCACATGGCACTTAATCACTGTATATGTATACTTATTTATTTATTTACTATTATTTATTATAATGTTGTCTTCCCTGTGTGTACTTTTTATATGTACAATTGTACAGCACTGTGTATCCTAGCAGCACTTTATGAATAAAGTTATAAATACATACAAAAGATTTAAGCTTGCCATAAAGCACTGAAAATAATGTATCACTTTCGGTACATGTATGGCTAGCAGGGCAGCCATCAGGGGGACAGGGGGGAGAGTTGTAGGGGGCCCCGAGGGTAAGGGGGGCCCCGGCCACGCCACACTTACTAGATTAGCCGGGCCCCCCATCTTTCTGAGAGCCGCTGACTTCGGGAAGGCATGGACGTTTAAGGGGCCCTGGCCACCAATTTTCTTATAATGTGTGGAGGGGGGGCCCTGGCCACCAATTTTTTTTTCTCATGTGGGGTCCTAGCCACCAATATTTTTTAATGGGGGGGCCCTGGCCACAAATGTTTTTTTATGGGGGGCCCTGACCACCAATATCTTTTTATTTTTATTAACATGTGGGAACCCTAGCCACCAATATTTTTTTTGTTTTTTTACTGTGTGGTGGGGAGGGTGGACCTGTAGGTGGGGCTTGCGGTGGGCGCAGCCCAGGGGGCCCAGGAAATTTTGTCGTATGGGGCCCTGCGATTTCTGATGGCGGTCCTGCTGAGTAGTAAGACCATGTTGTACTTTCCCTTAACTCAGGAGCTCTAATGAGAAAGCAGGGAACTTTTAAGCCCCAGCCAATTAATATATGTTTTAATATATGTTTTAAAGGCTGAATGGCAGCTAAAGGCAATATTTAACTACAATCTGTACACGAAACACAGAAAGAAATCTCCATTAATAATTGTATTTTCTAATTGATGCTCATGATTTATATCAGACTTGCCCTGATACACGGCTGCACATGTGACCGTATAGTGCACATGCCACTGTGACAGTTGGTCACAGCTCAGTCTTGTACAGTTAGTGACAGTTGGTCACAGCTCAGTCTTGTACAGTAAATGACAGTTGGTCTCAGTACGTGGTTTGACTCAGACCAGCGTGCGTTTGCAAAGCTTCTGCTTGCGTTTTTTTTTCCTTGTGGAAAGTGAATTCCCCAATTATGGGAGATAAATTGCCTCCAGCGATGGAGAAGAGTACTCCTCCAATAAGGAGTGAGGAAAAGCAACAACTTTTTGCTGCTACTAAGGCAGAGATGGAAAAGGAGAAAGGGGAGACCATCACGGTGAAGAGAAAGATGGACATCAGCGCTGAAAAGGAAAGTGGGAGAAAAAGGAAGAAAAAGGTGAAACATCAGTGCAGTGACAACATCAAGGAGGAGGATTATACGGAAAAAGAAAAGAAGAAAGAAAAGAAGGAAAGAAAAAGACCCCGAAATGATGAGGACCCCATCAAAACAGAGGGTAATTAAAAACAATTAATTTTATATGAAGCTGGGATGCTGCTAATATGTATTTATGGGTAAACAGCACAGTTTGTAATGTGGATTTTAATGAAAGCCGGGGGGGGCTTAATGTATTTAAAGAAAATGTATAGATCGGCCTAATTTGTCTGTCTGTCTATCAATCTAGCTAGATGTCTTTCAAACTTTGGTCCTACAAGTTTCTCTGGTGAATATGTATGTCAGTTTGTATCTATAGCTGCGTGTCTGCAGTTTTTCCAACTGACTTCTGTATGTATTAAAACTTACTTACATGGATACTGAACCATCTCAACAGATTGTTTTGGTTGCTGTGTGGCTTTTTTCTAGTCAAAAGACTTCAAACCATAAAATAATATATTGAACATTTCCCATTTCTAATTACAGAAATCAATTATCCGGAAAACCCCAGGTCCTGAGCATTCTGTATAACAGGTCCCATATCTGTAAAAGCATAGTTTCACTGCCCTCCCTTTCACTGCTCTTTCTTACCAAAAAAAGGGAAAGTTGTGCTCACCACTAATTTTTAATCCATTAAGCAGGGGTGCACTGAGGCTGTGACCACAAAATACATATAGACAAATACAAGAGTCCTCTGCACTCAACCCCTGAAAAATGCCTTACCCTTTAAACAAAACAGGGATTGTTTGTCCATATATTGCAAAATATTTAAGCTGGCCAACTACACTAACTATGACTTTTTATTGTGTTATTACAGAGAAAAAGGAAATCATTTTTAAAATTTAGAATTATTTGATTTAAATGGAGTCTATAAGGGATAGCTTTCCCATAATTTAGAGCTTTCTGGATAATGGGTTTCTAAATAATGGATTCCATGCCTGTATTATGTACCCTGTATAGGTATGGGACCTGTTATCCAGAATGGGACCTGAGGGGTTCCAGATAAATCTTTTCTTCTGAACTTTCTGGATAATGGGTTTCCAGATAACGGATTACATACCTGTACTAACATTTTTAAAGATATTAGAAGTGACTTTGGAGTTAGTGGAGCTTAGCACTTGGCCTGCAGCTCCATTCTTTTATTTGTTCACAGAACTCTTGGCGTACATTATGTATTTTATATAGATTTATATACACATACACACTTATATTTATATGCTTACTGATAAATTATATACTTCTATCAAATTATCTCTCATAAGCTAACCAGTATAGATTTTGTAATATGTACTTATGTGGAAAGCTAAGTACAATCTCATATTAAATAAATGCCAATATGCACAAAGGAAACATTTTCCCAGTGTTTTCTGTGTTTTCCAATAACTACTTTAATTTTTATATGTCTGCCTTTTTCCCTAGAAGCAGGAAGTGAGCAGAAGAGGCCCCACCAAGAAGAAGAAGTTCCTCTCCCTGTTGCAGTCAGCATGTGTCAGATCCACGCATTGCTTGGGATTGGTTCATTTGGCAAAGTAAGTGATGAACACAGTGGCGTAACTAGATGTTGCTGGGCCCCACAGCAAATTAATTTTAGGGCCACCAACATATCCAGTGTTTGTCCTTTTTTACCAATATATGTTCAAATTGCTCATCAATGAGAGCCTCATGGGGCCCCCTGTACCTCCTGGGCCCCCCTGCAGCCGCAGGGTCTGCTTCCTCTGTAGTTACGCCCCTGGATGAACATCTGGGAACTGTTTGTCAGAATTAGTTAGGGCCAACTGTCCCTAAAAAGCCTGGAATTATAGGAAAGCCCCAGAAATGTTAGGAGGCAGCAGGTGGCAACTTTTTAAAATAATTATTTGTTCCTTGCTGCTGTGCTCCTGTTCATAAACTTTCATTCCAATGCTCTTGTCAGTGGCTAGATCTCTCATTAATGTTTATCTTCTACAGGTAGGATAAAGTGTAGATGCAAGCCATGTCTCACCATACTGTAACAAGTGTAGTGGCCTAGGCTGAGGTTAATCCAGCCCCAGAAATAAACTTCTAATCATATATCTTTTTCTGTATTTTTTTCAGGTGATGTTGGCATCTCTGCCCAACAAGAGCGAGCACGTGGCCATAAAGGTCATAAAGAATAGCGGCCAGGACCAACTTAGTGAAACCGTCACTGAGGTTCACGTGCTGAAGATGGCTGCTGGATGCCCATTCCTTTGTCAAGGATATGGATCCTTCCATACTCAGGTACAAGATAGTGTCAAAACATTAATGGCATTGTATCTATCAAAGGGTGAAGTAGAACTTGCCACAGTTCACCAGAGAGAAATTTCATAGCTCTCACTTTTATGGGAATTAAAGGGGTTCGTTTATTAAACTGTGAACTATGCCTATTAAAATCCCAACCAATTTTTTCATTTTATCTATTTGTCTCTAATCTAATTGATTCACTTCAAATCTGTATCTATCGACTATCTGTCTATATGTTTTTGTATTAATTTGCCTTTCTGTGTAAGTGTTTATATGTTTATCTCTATGATAACATATCTGTATCTATGTAAGCTGAATATATCTCCCAGCCTATCTCTATATCGGTCAGTGCCTATTTATCTGACTATACATGATTTCTCTATCTTTTGTTAGCCTCCTCAAACACAACATCCATTATTGACTTCTGTCGTGTGCTGTAATGTAGGGGTCTCCTGCCAGTTGCCCTATTTTTTATCATATCATGAGCTCAATAATGGGGTTAACAATATTTACAGATCCTTCTCCATTATGGGAACCTTGCACCAACAAGTCTGTAGTAGATATGTTTACTAAGAATTTCCAAGTTGGAGTTTTCTTCAGCCATAACATCAGTGTGTGTATAGTAATGTCAATGCAGCCTCATAATTTGATCATCTTCATCAGGATAATATGACAAAAAAGAACTTGAAAGACAATAGATCAGCTTTCCTCTTAAAAATAATAAAAAAAACAATAGTTTTATGCAAAAAGCCATAATCATTCATGTGTGTTGGGGTCATATATGTTTGGGCTTTAGAAGCTTTTTCTTTTGTTTCTCCAACCAGCGGCATGCTGTTATGGTCATGGAGTACATTAGCGGAGGGACCTTGGATCAAAAGATCCTGGATTCAGGACTTCTGAAGATGAACTCAGTAAGGTAAGTGGCTCATTGTGTGATAGGAATAAGACATTAAAAAGGCAGTGAGGGGTGTTACCTAGATGTTTATAGTCCATATGAAAGCAAGAAAACGGTCACCATTTTGTTTTTTCCACTATCATTTTATTACAGCACTTGAGAAATATTACTTGTTTTATGTGTATTTGATGATGTAATCAACAATATATTCCTCTTTTAAAAAGTGCTGTCCAGTAGCCCCACTTCCCTTTGCCATGAATCCTGGACTCTTACTAAGCTAATGCCTATTTTTTCTGTAGTCATAGCCATAAACAAAAATACATGAGAGTATAATAATGGCATAAAATGAATGTAGTTGTCTAATATTCTCATATTTGCATGAGACTGGATGCATTTGTATCTATTTTATTAAAGTAATAGATGGCATGTAACTGTGTGTTAAAAGCTTAATTTAAGAATTAGGTGTAAGGTACAGGGCTAGGCTGTGCCTTGCGGCTGCTGGTGACCTCTAGCCTACATTAAATGATTGGATACCCACATCCACCCACCTAATGCAGATATGTGTGTGTGCACACTTTCTGCCTGTTTTTGTTGCACTGTGGTACCATAGGATAATAAATGCGACCTAATTAAGTATAGTAAGCACATTCTGATTAAGGAAGAACAATAGACTAGAGTAAATATTATTTATTCATTATAACTTTTAAATAATGGTTGCTGTTTTTTTTCCCCCAAAGATTGTACGCAGCGGAGATGGTTTGCGCCCTGCAGTATCTCCACTCAAATGGGATTATCCATCGGTATGTTGCAAAAAACTCACTATATTTCTGTGTTTATTCTTCATTTCAATTTAAGGTTGTATCACAAATCACACTGTTCATAGCAGAGAAGAGTTTAAAAAAAATCAATATATTTGTTGAATTCAAGGGGTCCTTCACCCAAAAACGTTTTTTTTTTATTTGCACTGTGAAGCAAAATGGATGTTGAAGCAGCTTTGCAATGCATTAGAAATATATGCAATCATTTTAAACTTGTACATGTAATTGCTTTTAAAAGCAATATATGTCTGAGTTTTTACATTCTCTGCACTCATGGCTCTGTCTCCTGAAACAACACTCCCAGCAGTCACAGGGACTGCTTTCAGAAGCAGTGGCCCACCTTAAACAACACTTTTTGCATACAATAACTACAAGAACTTAAATGTCTGTGGGGCACTTTCATCCCAACTTTGCTGTCCAAACGACCTCCTTCTGAACACTGAAGTACTGCCATGAGCTCCTGAATCTCTCCCATTGCCTGAAAGCCCTCAGCCCAGCACATGTGCAGTAGTGACAGCCAAAAGTTTGCAGCTGTGCAGGAGAGGGAGCTGGCTTCTGAGTCGCGAGTTGTTTTGTTTTAGCTTTTTTGCATGTTGCCCTATAATATCAAAACAATGCCTTTAGTATTTTGTAAATAATTACATTTTAAGACATTTTATAGAAAAAAAGTATTTGGTTTCAAGCCCCAATGTTTCTTGTGACTGCGGATTCAGGTGTCTGTGTTACACCTTAAGGTACAATATTAAGGAAAACAGTTACAAAACAATTAGCAGTGTAGGCACACTACATGTTTCGGGCAAAGCCTTTATCAAATCTTTATTTGATAAAGGGCTTTGCCCGAAACATGTAGTGTGCCTACACTGCTAATAAACACATTGCAGTTTAAAAATCCTGCCTGGAGCTGTGTGATTCAACTGTTTTCCTGAATATTGTACATTTTTTACTTGGTCATTGTTTTATTATTTTTCCATTATGACATTTTTTTTATATGTGCAGCTCCATATTTGTTATCCTTTTATAACTTTGCAATATCACTGACCTGCTTTTCATTTTAATTTTCTCAACCCTAATCGGTACCTTGTAGAGATTTCAAAGCAAATAATGTCCTAGTGACCAACAAGGGACATATTAAGATTCTCGACTTTGGAATGGCGGTTGAGGGCATCTTTGGAGATAAAAAAGCCAGAGGAGTACTAGGAACATTGCCCTACCTGGCCCCTGAGGTAAGAGACTCGAAGCAAATGCATATTGCACTGAGGTGTTAGGTTTCTGATCAATGAAGCAAATTGAGGGAGAATGATTTGTGCTTATTATCCAACTTCTTAAAAGTTGCTAGCCAGGGATAAAGAGTTAGGATGCATATATCATTCATTGAATCAAAAATGTTACCTCTCATTATCTTTCTCTTTTAGATATGGTTTTGCCATTGCCATAGCTGCATGATGATATTCAGATTTTGTAGCCTACCCTTAAAGAAGAAAACTGAACAATGGATTAGGCTCATAATTAAGCACCTAATGCTTTGGGCTTCTATACAAGGCCTAAACCTGTATCACAGTCCCTTAACAGTGAAGATTTGTGCCTCCATAGAAGCCCCTGCTAGAAATGCTTCTGTCAGTTACCTCTGTTTATAGACAGATAGGTATAGATGTACTGTATATAATATAAAACAAGATACAAGACATAGTAGTAATTAAGGCTGCTATAATTATTTATAGGGCTGCTGTAACACTGGCCTTGTACACTATGAAAAATGAATTCCCTTTCATTTGTCCAAAACAAATGATGTGAATAGGTACAACAATGCATAAGTAAAAACACTGGGTAATTATAATGCTCTACGTGTTTTTTCTTTTCTAGGTAATCAAAGATGAGGAGTATGATGCAGGAATAGACTGGTGGAGCCTTGGAATCGTTATATATAAGATGGCCACCGGATCTCATCCATTCGGCTTGGAAAATGACTTGTCAAACTTCACCAACGACATTCTCTATAAGGAGCCCTACATTCCAGAATGGCTCAACAAAAAACTGCAAGATCTCCTGCGACAGGTGAATATAGGAACTACAAGGGATGTCACTAGCTCTGCTATACAGGCCTGTATTTCTAGCAAGGCCACAAACACCCAGACATAGGGTGGCTCAAATTAAGAGGTGGCCTGTCACTAGGGTTGCCACCTTTATTAAAAAATTTTACCGGCCAGTGGAGGGTGGACGCCAAAATGGGGCGGAGCTACGCGGTGTGATGCTTAAAAGGGGTGGAGCTACACAACATGATGCTAAAAGGGGCGGAGCAACATCGCACAGCACTGGAAAAAAGGTAAGTTATTTTCGAATTGGGGGCAGGCCAGGGGCTTTGGGTATTTCAAATTACCGGCAATTGCATTGCCGGTAAATTTGCAATACCGGCCCCGGACTTGGCAGGTGTTTTACCGGCTAGGCCGGTAAAATACCGGCCAGGTTGAAAATGTAATATAATATAAGTAGAAAATTGGGGTTAATGGGTACATAGTGGAAGTGAATAGACCTTTTGATTTGTATGTAACACATATGCAACCCTTGAACCTGCAGAAAACAATTCTGCAGGTAATTAGTACACAAATGTGCAAGTATCTAACCCTAGAACCTGCATTAAGTAATCCAGCAGGTATTTAAGGGACATGACCAGCACTAGCCACACCTCCTCTGATGAAGCGCCCAATAGCGCGAAACGCGTCAGGAGGGTGTGGCTAACAACAGGTAGGCAGACTGGGGGGGAGACACTGCTTTGTGGTGTGTGTGAATTGTACATTGACATGTTAGTTTTTGTGGTTAATATGCACCAATAAATGTTTTTAAGCGAGAAACTGTGCATGTCTTTGATATCTACCTGTCACCCAGCCACACCTGCAATTTGTTTAAATGTGATCTGTGTAAGATCAAAGAATGCAGTTGCACACGATCCTGGGGGGGCTGGGGTGGTGGAGGATGCTGGCCTCTGGGGGCCCTGAAGAGAAATTCGGTCCTGTTGCTGTCATATATCTATTTCTGGGTGTGATAACTTTGTACAGATCTAGCTGGCTCTTTGTCATATGAATGGCAGGTGATTAACTCCAACAATATATATAAATCACTGATCTCTTTTTCTTATACTTTAGCTTCTGACGAAAGATCCTAAGAAGCGACTTGGCCGCAATGGGAACATTCGGGAGCACCCATTTTTCCATTCCATCGATTGGGTGAACCTAGAAAAGCTGAATGTACCACCCCCTTCCAAACCAAAAACAGTAAGTACATCTCTGCCGTATGAATGAAAAGACACAGATTTACCTTTAGACATTACACTTTGCTCATCCACCAGTGCCACTGCCCTACTACTATGCTAAGTATTGGATCTGTTATCCACACTGCACACAAAACTGGTAAAACAGTTCACTGAAGTGTTTTATATAATGAATCAGCTATACAATTTTTGCCTAATTCACTTGTCTTGCAATGATAAAGCAATACCATGTATATAAAGTTTAGCAGCCCAGCATTCTGTAAATTCAAGAAAAAGAATAACTAGACTGCTCCATTGTTTTGTAACTGCTGGCCATCTTGCACAGTGTCGTGTCTGCAACTGCATTAAACCCTCTCCCTGTACTTGCCAACAAAGTGCAGAGATGAACAGCGGATTTGGTGCAGTGGGGTTGATTCAGTAGGGACAGTAGGTGCAGGGCAGGTCTTGACTGGGAGTCAAAAAAGGCCCTAGCATTCCAAGTACACAAAGGTACAAACAGCACCCACCAGCCCACTAAATAGTGACTTTCTATGGCATCATACAGCAGCCTATAGATTGCCAGTCTGAGCCTGGAGCAGGGGGATTTTATAGCTAAAATGGATAGTAGTTTAGTTCTGATGTGAGAACACCACTGTAGAGTGTAATTTTTCCTAATTCTGTGTAACCCTAGAACATTTTTCAAATTTCCTTCTCGAAACCTCTGAAAATAAGTAGCCGGAAGACTAAAAGTACTTTTACAATTTGTGTCTCTAACCCTTTTATGTTCATTACACTAGAGAGATACGCCTGTAATTCGGCCATTACCCTCCCAACTCTGGTTTATTCACTGGGGCACTCAAAAGCATCCTCTCAATGACAATCACCGCTAGCATTCTCAAAATTCTCTTAGGTTTCAAGTAACTTCTTATCTAGCTGCTCAAATGTCCTTCTAGTATCTCCCAGCTTTAATAGAGAAAAGAAAATCCAGAAACACCAAACATTTCAATTACGGAATAATACAATTACACAAGGAGTTGCGCCTTTAACTAGTAAATGGGTAAAAAATCTTCTTTCCATACTATAGATCTGTACAAGCAGATAATATGGACAGGGCTAGGCTAGGCTAGAATTGACCTTTTGAAAAACTCAGTTATCTTGCTCCAATAATAAGAAAAGCAGTATTTATTGATTTTATTGATTGTGATTAGGGATGTAGCGAACGTCGGAAAAAAAGTTCGCGAACATATTCGCGAACTTGCGCAAAAACGCGAGCGGTTCGCGAACGGTTCGCGAACCCCATAGACTTCAATGGGAAGGCGAACTTTAACATCTAAAAAAAAAATTTCTGGCCAGAAAAATGATTTTAAAGTTGTTTAAAGGGTGCAACGACCTGGACAGTGGCATGCCAGAGGGGGATCAAGGGCAAAAATGTATCTGAAAAATCTGCCTGTGTGTGCTTGGAAGAGATAGTGTAGGGGGAGAGCTGTTAGTGATTTCAGGGACAGATGATAGTAAGTTTGCTGGCTAGTAATCTGCTTGATACTGCTCTGTATTGGAGGGACAGAAGTCTGCAGGGATTTGAGGGACATTTTAGCTTAGGTAGCTTTGCTGGCTAGTAATCTACTGTTCTCTTTAAACAACTGCCATACGTTGACCTTGTAGGCATTGTTTGCCCAGTTTTTTTGGACGCAGCCACTGAAGCACAGTTGCCAGAAAAAATATGCCATATAAATGCTGAAAATAGTCATTTTTCGCCATACGTTGACCTTGTAGACATTGTTTGCCCAGTTTTTTTGGTTGCAGCCACTGAAGCACAGTTGCCAGAAAAAATATGCCATATAAATGCTGAAAATAGTCATTTTTCGCCATACGTTGACCTTGTAGACATTGTTTGCCCAGTTTTTTTGGTTGCAGCCACTGAAGCACAGTTGCCAGAAAAAATATGCCATATAAATGCTGAAAATAGTCATTTTTTGCCATACGTTGACCTTGTAGGCATTGTTTGCCCAGTTTTTTTGGTCGCAGCCACTGAAGCACAGTTGCCAGAAAAAATATGCCATATAAATGCTGAAAATAGTCATTTTTTGCCATATACGTTGAGTCAACGTATGGCAAAAAATGACTATTTTCAGCATTTATATGGCATATTTTTTCTGGCCTCTGTGCTTCAGTGGCTGCGGCCAAAAAAACTGGGCAAACAATGCCTAAAAGGTCAACGTCGTTGACCTTGTAGGCATTGTTTGCCCAGTTTTTTTGGCCGCAGCCACTGAAGCACAGAGGCCAGAAAAAATATGCCATATAAATGCTGAAAATAGTCATTTTTTTGGTCGCAGCCACTGAAGCACAGTTGCCAGAAAAATTATGCCATATAAATGCTGAAAATATGCATTTTTTTGGTTGCAGCCACTGAAGCACAGAGGCCAGAAAAATTATGCCATATAAATGCTGAAAATATGCATTTTTTTGGTTGCAGCCACTGAAGCACAGAGGCCAGAAAAATTATGCCATATAAATGCTGAAAATATGCATTTTTTTGGTTGCAGCCACTGAAGCACAGAGGCCAGAAAAATTATGCCATATAAATGCTGAAAATATGCATTTTTTTGGTTGCAGCCACTGAAGCACAGAGGCCAGAAAAATTATGCCATATAAATGCAGAAAATATGCATTTTTTTGGACGCAGCCACTGAAGCACAGTTGCCAGAAAAAATATGCCATATAAATGCTGAAAATAGTCATTTTTTGCCATACGTTGACCTTGTAGACATTGTTTGCCCAGTTTTTTTGGTTGCAGCCACTGAAGCACAGAGGCCAGAAAAAATTAAACCAGTAGGGTTTGCACCCTAGTTTGTAACGGTGGCGGAGGGAGGAGGAGGACGCTAAAGGACAGCTGTGTGTGGAGTCATGAGGCTTGAAGAGAAGGACAGCTGCATAGAAGTCAGAACAAGTCTTCCGGCGTGCAGTAACCCTCCGAGATCCACCCCTCATTCATTTTAATAAAGGTCAGGTAATCGACACTTTTGTGACCTAGGCGAGTTCTCTTCTCAGTTACAATCCCTCCTGCTGCACTGAAGGTCCTTTCTGAGAGCACACTTGAGGCTGGGCAAGACAAGAGGTTCATGGCAAATTGTGACAGCTCTGGCCACAGATCAAGCCTGCGCACCCAGTAGTCCAGGGGTTCATCGCTCCTCAGAGTGTCGATATCTGCAGTTAATGCCAGGTAGTCCGCTACCTGCCGGTCGAGGCGTTCTTTGAGGGTGGATCCAGAAGGGTTGTGGCGCTGCCTTGGACAGAAAAACATTTGCATGTCTGACGTTACAGACTGGCCAAAGGGCTTTGTCCTTGCAGGTGTGCTCGTGGCAGGATTACTGGCACCTCTGCCCCTGGAATGTTGATGAGTTCCTGAAGTGACATCACCCTTAAAAGCATTGTAGAACATGTTTTGCAGGCTGGTTTGTAAATGCCGCATCTTTTCGGACTTGTGGTATGTTGGTAACATTTCTGACACTTTATGCTTGTACCGAGGGTCTAGTAGCGTTGCGACCCAGTACAGGTCCTTCTCCTTAAGCCTCTTGATACGGGGGTCCTTCAACAGGCATGACAGCATGAAAGACCCCATTCTCACAAGGTTGGATGCAGAGCTATCCATCTCCGCTTCCTCATTATCAAGGACTGCATCATCCACGGTCTCCTCCCCCCAGCCACGTACAAGACCAGGGGTCCCCAAAAGGTCACCACTAGCCCCCTGGGAAGCCTGCTCCTGTTGGTCCTCCTCCTCCTCCTCCACAAAGCCACCTTCCTCCTCTGACTCCACTTCTGGCACCTCTCCCTGCGTTGCAGCAGGTGCCTGGGTTCGTTCTGGTGATTCCGACCAGAAATCGTGCGCTTCCAGCTCCTCGTCACGCTGGTCTACAGCCTCATCTGTCACTCGTCGCACGGCACGCTCCAGGAATAAAGCGAAGGGTATTAGGTCGCTGATGGTGCCTTCGGTGCGACTGACCATATTTGTCACCTCTTCAAAAGGTCGCATGAGCCTGCAGGCATCGCGCATAAGCACCCAGTAACGGGGGGAAAAAATCCCCAGCTGTGCAGATCCAGTCCTACCACCCAGTTCAAAAAGGTACTCGTTGACGGCCCTTTGTTGTTGCAGCAGACGTTCCAACATAAGGAGCGTTGAATTCCAGCGAGTCTGGCTGTCAGAAATCAAACGCCTGACTGGCATGTTGTAGCGCTGCTGAATGTCAGCAAGGCGTGCCATGGCTGTGTAGGAACGTCTGAAATGGGCCGACACCTTTCTGGACTGGGTGAGAACGTCCTGGAATCCTGGGTACTTGGAGACAAAACGTTGGACTATTAAATTTAACACATGTGCCATGCAGGGCACATGTGTTAAATTGCCTAGTCTCAACGCTGCCAACAGATTGCTTCCATTGTCACACACCACTTTTCCGATCTGCAGTTGGTGTGGGGTCAGCCACCGATCGGCCTGTGACTGCAGAGATGACAGGAGTACAGATCCGGTATGGTTTTTGCTTTCCAGGCACGTCATCCCCAAGACAGCGTGACAACGGCGTACCTGGCACGTCGAATAGCCTAGGGGGAGCTGGGGGTGCACAGGTGTGGAGGAGGAGAAGGAGGACCCAGCAGCAGAGTAAGAAGAAGAAGAAGACGAGGTAGAGAGCGATGGAGGAGTAGAGGTGGTGGCAGAACCGCGTGCAATCCGTGGCGGTGACACCAACTCCACTGTTGTTGTTGAGCTACCCATTCCCTGCTTCCCAGCCATTACCAAGTTCACCCAGTGGGCAGTGTAGGTGACATACCTGCCCTGACCATGCTTGGAGGACCATGCGTCAGTAGTCATATGGACCTTTGGCCCAACACTAAGTGACAGAGATGCGGTAACTTGGCTCTGCACATGTTGGTACAGGTGTGGTATTCCCTTTTTAGAAAAAAAATTGCGGCTGGGTACCTTCCACTGCGGTGTCCCAATTGCTACAAATTTGCGGAAGGCCTCAGAGTCCACCAGCTGGTATGGTAAAAGCTGGCGGGCTAAGAGTGCAGACAAGCCAGCTGTCAGACGCCGGGCAAGGGGGTGACAGTCAGACATTGGCTTCTTACGCTCAAACATGGCCTTCACAGAAACTTGGCTGGTGGCAGATGACTGGGAATGGGAACAGGTGGTCAAGGTGGAAGGCGGAGTGGAGGGTGGTTCAGACGGGTCAAGGAGAGCAGAGGTAGAGCAGTAAGATGCTGGACCAGAAGGAGTGTGGCTTTTAGTTTGCCTGTTGCCTTTGAGGTGTTGCTCCCAAAGTGCTTTGTGCTTGCCGCTCATGTGCCTTCGCATAGAAGTTGTACCTATGTGGCTGTTGGGCTTACCAAGGCTCAGTTTCTGACTGCACTCATTGCAAATTACAATGCTTTTGTCAGAGGCACACACATTAAAAAAATCCCACACTGCTGACTTTTTGGAAGTGTGCGATCTGGCGGTAACAGTAGAAGTTGGCGGCATTGGCGGCAATGGCGGGTGCGTTGGCCGGCTGAACACAGGTGCCGATACATGTTGTTGCCCTACTGATCCCTGCGGGCTGTCCTCCCTGCTTCTTCTAAGTCTTATTCTCCTACTGCCTCTCTGACTCTCCGTCTCTCCATCTGAACTACCCTCCTCTTGCTCTCTTCTACTAGGCACCCACAAAACATCAATCTCCTCATCATCATTCTCCTCAGATGCATCAATTTCTTCTGACACATCACAGAAGGAAGCAGCAGCGGGGACCTCCTCCTCATCACTCATTATGTCCATCTCTGTCGTGTTCTCTGCCAGAATTAAATCTGGTGTAAGGTCCTCATCTCCTTCATCTTCTTCTGGCAATAATGGTTGCGCATTACTCAGTTCAAGAAACTCATGGGAAAATAACTCCTCTGACCCCAGTGAAGAAGGGGCACCGGTGGTGGAGGAAGTGTTACGTGGGGTGGCCATAGCAGTGGAGGATGAGGAGGATGTTGTGGTAAAGTTAGAAACGGTAGAGGATGGGGTGTGCTGTGTAAGCCAGTCAACTACCTCTTCAGCATTTTGGGAGTTCAGGGTCATTGGCTTTTTAAAACTGGGCAATTTGCTAGGGCCACAGGATTGCATAGCAGCACGGCCCCTAGCACGGCCTCTGCGTGGCGGCCTGCCTTTGCCTGGCATTATTTTTTAAAAAACAACAACAACAACAACAAAAACTCAGTTGGTTTTTCTGGAAACGATAATACACACAGCTAGATGGCGGGTTGAAGAAAACACTGTGCAAATAATGCCTACAAGGTCAACGTATACACTACTACAGCGGTGGATACGGATTACGTAAAATATATTATGGCTGCTTGAAAAAAGTCACTCCGGTGTTTTTTCTGGAGACGGTAATATTATGGATATTTAGACAGAATGTGAACAAGGTCACACAGCTAGATGGCGGGTTGAAGAAAACAGTGTGCAAATAATGCCTACAAGGTCAACGTATACACTACTACAGCGGTGGATACGGATTACGTAAAATATATTATGGCTGCTTGAAAAAAGTCACTCCGGTGTTTTTTCTGGAGACGGTAATATTATGGATATTTAGACAGAATGTGAACAAGGTCACACAGCTAGATGGCGGGTTGAAGAAAACACTGTGCAAATAATGCCTACAGGGCAAATAATGCCTAAAAGGTCAACTTATACACTACTACAGCGGTAGTAAAATAAAAAAAAGTAAAATAAAAAAAAAATGAATATTAAAAAAAAAAAATTAAAGTTGGTGCTGCTGAACTACTAGGAGCAGCAGATTAGCACACCAGTCCCACTCCCCAACACTGCTAGACTAATAGCACTGGGCTCTTATAGTAGTAGTAGTAGTAGTAGTAAAACAACAAAAAAATAAATAAAAGCAGTCCTTACAAGGACTACTGTTATTGCAGCAGTCAGCAGATGAGATCAGAAGCAGGACAGCTGCCCACTGCAGCTACATACAGAGCACTGCAGTAGAAGGTAGATTACTAGCCAGCAAAGCTACCTAAGCTAAAATGTCCCTCAAACCCCTGCAGACTTCTGTCCCTCCAATAACAGAGCAGTATCAAAACGATTACTAGCCAGCAAACTTTCAACTGTCCCTGAAATCACTAACAGGCAGCAGCTCTCTCCCTACACTATCTCTTCAGCACACACAGGCAGAGTGAAAAAACGCTGCAGGGCTTCGGTTTTTATAGGGAAGGGGAGTGGTCCAGGGGAGAGCTTCCTGATTGGCTGCCATGTACCTGCTGGTCTGGGGTGAGAGGGCAAAAAAAAGCGCCAACAATGGCGAACCCAAAATGGCGAACGTCGCGCGACGTTCGCGAACTTCCGGCGAGCGCGAACACCCGATGTTCGCGCGAACAAGTTCGCCGGCGAACAGTTCGCGACATCTCTAATTGTGATAGACATTTAAAGGACAAGGAAAGTCTAAAATAGAAGGCTAGAAATGCTGTATTTTGTATACTAAACATAAACATGAACTTACTGCACCACAAAGCCTAATCAAACAAATGATTTATGCTTTCAAAGTTGGCCACAGGGGGCTGTCATCTTGTAACTTTGCCTGACCCTGACCCTGCACATGCTCAGTGTGGTCTGGGCTGCTTAGGGGTCTTCATAAGCAAAGCTGCTTGAATTCTGCATGGCTAGTAAGTAAGGCGGGTGCTCCCCCTGCTGTTCATAAGTATGATTGTTTGCCTGCTCAGCAGTTAGGGACCATCTGACAATTCCTATCCACAGCAGTAAATGAAGGGAGAATTTCACTGCATACAGTCAGGTTTCTTATAAAAACGGTACACATTTTTTAATTAAAGTATATTGGAGATAGGTTTCTTTTTCATTAAAGAAAGTAAAAATGGGATTTTATTTTTTTTGCCTTTCCTTGTCCTTTAATACTTTGTATTAGAGTAATTACTAGTGGTGTCCAGTTTACGTTACATTTGTTACTGTAATATTAATTTCACTGCAACGTCAGCAGATGTTCAGTATTATGAAGTTATTTTATTGTGACTGAAAAATAAGCTAAATATTTTGCTTTACTGCAGGTGCCATCGGTGGATTTCGGCAAGACAATTGAAGAGCCACTGTCGTTCTTGGAGTCTATAAAATACAAGATGTCTTCAGAATACCTCACGCCGTCATCCCAGTTGGAGCACCCAAGCCATTGTTGGACATCCAGGAATCTCTGCCATTCGCAGGCCCAACCAATGGCCATCAACTCTCCATACCATCCGTCTCCATTTGGTCCTTTTGGCTTCTCCGTCCAGCCTTACACTGCATATTGGCCTCATGTCGGCTTCTACCAACAGCCTTTTCCATCAGTTCCTTATAATCTCCATCCTTTCCTTGGTCCTGTTATTAGACCTCCACCATGTCCAGTCATAGTCCCAATTTCTCATAACCTGCCTCTTGATGTCATCAACACCCCTTGGCTCCCTCCGCCAGTTTCAGTCTTAATCCCAGTTTATCATAACCTGCCTCTTGATTTCGTCAACACCCCTTGGCCTTTTCCATCACACCTGCAGTAACCATCGTCCTTTGGCTCTATCATTGGCCCTTAACATCTTGAGTCTCTGGCCTTTGTCACTTTTCCATAACGGTTATTTTTGACCCTTCGTTGTTACTAACACTTGTTCTTTCCATCTGCCTCTAGCCTTTTCCAATGGCTACTGTCTCTGGCCCATTACATCAGCCTTTTCCATCACTCACTGTTTCTGCAGTGGCCCATTCAACCGCCTTTACTTCTAGCCTTTACCACCGGGTACTGTCTCTGGCCCTCACCATCAGCCCCAACATTGGCCCATTCCATTGGCCTTTATCTCTAGCCCATAACATCGGCTACTGTCTCTAGCCCACTCCAACGGCCCAAACACTGGCCCATTCCATCGGCCTTCACCTCTAGCCCTTAACATTGGCTGCTCTCTCTGGCCCTCACCACCAGCCCCAACACTGGCCCATTCCATCGGCCTTTATCTCTAGCCCATAACATCGGCTACTGTCTCTAGCCCACTCCAATGGCCCAAACACTGGCCCATTCCATCAGCCTTCACCTCTAGCCCTTAACATCGGCTGCTCTCTCTGGCCCTCACCACCGGCCACAACACTGGCCCATTCCATCGGCCTTTACACTAGCCCATAACATCGGCTACTGTCTCTAGCCCACTCCAACGGCCCAAACACTGGCCCATTCCATCGGCCTTCACCACTAGCCCTTAACTTCGACTGCTGTCTCTGGCCCTCACCACCGGCCCCAACACTGGCCCATTCCATCGGCCTTTATCTCTAGCCCAAAACATCGGCTACTGTCTCTAGCCGACTCCACCGGCCCCAACACTTGCCCATTCCATCGGTCTTAACCTCTAGCCATTAAAATCGGCTACTGTCTCTAGCCCACTCCACCGGCCCAAACACTGGCCCATTCCATCGGCCTTCACCTCTAGCCCTTAACATCGGCTGCTGTCTCTGGCCCTTACCACCGGCCCCAACACTGGCCCATTCCATCGGCCTTTAACTCTAGCCCATAACATCGGCTACTGTCTCTTGCCCATTCCAACGGCCCACACACTGGCCCATTCCATCGGCCTTCACCTCTAGCCCTTAACTTCGACTGCTCTCTCTGGCCCTCACCACCAGCCCCAACACTGGCCCATTCCATCGGCCTTTATCTCTAGCCCATAACATCGGCTACTGTCTCTAGCCCACTCCACCGGCCCCAACACTTGCCCATTCCATCGGCCTTCACCTCTAGCCATTAACATTGGCTACTGTCTCTAGCCCACTCCACCGGCCCAAACACTGGCCCATTCCATCGGCCTTCACCTCTAGCCCATAACACCGGCTACTGTCTCTAGCCCACTCCACTGGCCCCAACACTGGCCCATTCCATTGGCCTTCACCCTAGCCCTTAACATCGGCTATTGTCTCTAGCCAACTCCACCGGCCCAAACACTGGCCACTCTATTGGTCTTTTACTCTAGCCCTTAACATCAGCTACTGTCTCTAGCCAACTCCACCGGCCCAAACACTGGCCACTCTATTGGCCTTTTACTCTAGCCCTTAACATCGGCTGCTGTTTCTGGCCCTCACCACCGGCCCCAACATTGGCCCACATTATCAGCCTTTACCTCTAGCCCATGCCATTGGCTCTTAACATCAGGCATTGTCTGTGGCCCTAACCACTGTCCCTTCTATTGACCTTTATTTTAACAATAGCCCACTCTATCGGCCTCTGACTGCAGCCCTTAACATCGGCAGCGCTCTCTGGCCTTCACCACCGGTCCATTTACATATAGCCCTTTCCACCAGCCCCAAAATGTATCCCTTTCACTACAATCTATAACACACCAAACTTAAATTCTCTTTACTGCAGCATTTTCAATAGTATCCAGCTAAGCCCTAAGCATTAGAATATAGGCACCATTACATTAGTCATCCAGGGACTAGTCCGACTGCCTATTGGAGTCAGGAAGGAATTTTTCCCCTTTTGAGGCACATTGGACACAGCCTCAGAGGGTTTTTTCGCCTTCCTCTGGATAAGCTTTATAATAAATAGGAATTATGTGAACTAAAAATACAATTTCAAATTCCCTAAACTACCAGAATAATGGTTTTTTTTTCATGGATTGGTTTTAATTAAATTCTTTATTTATAAAAAATAATAAAGACATATAAAATCTATAAGTGTTTGGATATTGGACTCATTTGGACTAATTTGTATGGCAAAAAAGTGTGAAACAACATATTTATGAGGTGCATCCGGGCCTGGCTGGAATATATTTAGGATAATTATGGACTCCATACAAAAACTGTTTTTGCATAGTAAAGAAAAATATCATTCTAAGCAATATACATTCATTTTAAATGTTCAATGGTTTTTAAAGTTAATTGTAAAGGTTTTACCAACAGTATCTGCCTTGCTGTTTACAATTTCTGCACTGCTGGTTCGGACTCCTTAAGCAATGTTGCAAGGTCAGAGTTTCCAGGTCTGATTCCAGTTGCATTGTATTAAGAGTTCGTAGTAGCGAACAGGACAGCTGAACACAATTACATTTGTAAGAACACCAATAGAAAAGGTGCAATGAATGTATATTGGAAAGTTCTTATAATTATATTTTCTTTCATCGTGTAAAAATCAGTATTTGGGTGGAGGATCTCTTGTAACATTTTGCTAAACTGTTACATTACTACAAAATAGGCTCACTCGCATGCAGCATGTTTCAGATTATTCCAATCTATATGATTCCAAAAGATGTTGACTAGAGTACTGGTGCCAGTTGCAACAAAAAGAAAATTCACCAGAAAATATAAAACCCAGTCGTGCATTTATTCACTTGGAAAAAGAAGCCATGTATTAGGGCAGGACTACACGGGCGATTTTGCAGCGATCCGACGAGCTGCGTAAAAGCGCAGGCGTCACGTCGGATGCGACGGAAATAAGGTAAGTAATTCAATTGTCGCATCGTGTCACATTGTTGATGCGATGCGACACGACTGTCGGATGCAGACACTGCACGCTGCATCTGCATCCGACAGTTGCGTCGCATCAACAATGCGACACGATCCGACACTGCCATTACTTACCTGGTTTCCGTCACATCCGACGTGACGCCTGCGATTATGCGCAGCACGTCGGATCGCTGCGAAATCGCCCGTGTAGTCCTGCCCTTAGAGAATCACAGAGCAGCAGGATAAAGCTGGCCATACATGAGGAATAAAGTCTTGAGGCAAGTTCACGTCCCTCTTTTGTATGTCAATATTCTTTTCTTTTCTACGAATGACCATACGGCGAGAAACTGCACTAGCGATGGTCAGTTTCGCTAGCAAATTGTTGTCTACACCTGTTAGTAAATTGGTGATGTGATAAATTGGAGATTTCTGGCAGATTTACAATAGCGATGGCCTCTTCGCCCTTTAGTAAATCTGCACCTTAGAATTTTTAATTCTCCCCTCACAATCCCTATTCCAGGATTGATTTTTTTCTGAGCTCTTTCTAACCCAGTAGACATTATAGCAGGTTTTAAAGTTTTTTATTCTTCATTGTACTCTTCTCAGCCTTTGACTTCAGTACAGGTTAGAGAACAAATACTGGATACAATATCTATGCCCCGGATTTCAGCTTCAGATAAAGCTACACTTAATACTCCCATATATCTTGTCGAAGTTGAAACGGCAATTAAACAACTCAAGAATAATACTGCCCCTTGGCCAAATGGCTTCCCTCCATCATACTGCAAAGAATTCGGAGATATATTATTCGCTAAGATTCTGGCTACTAGATGGTCAAAATTTCTCCCTTCTTTAATACAGTCAGACCAATGCAGCTTTATTCAGGGCAGTCAAACAAATGCAGAATAATTAACATCATTTCGGACGTGAGTTCCCCCAATTCCCCTTTATTAACCTTGATACTTGACATCCACAAAGCCTTCGATACAGTGTCCTGACAGTATCTACTCTCTCGGTTATCTAAGTATAACATTGATGGGGCCTTTTTGGATGATTATATTTATTGTGGTAGAGTGACCAAAACAATGTGGGAAAAGGTGTGTTTTCCCTTTAAGATCTCCATAGTGGGAGAGGTAGGCACCAGTATGGGTGTTAATAGACAGAGAATGTGTTCTCTGTTTAAAGGCTTTGGTGGCCAGGTCCTGGAAGCTGGAGTATTCTGGAAAGAACAGGCAAGCCAGGTACTCCAATCCATTAGTCCAGCTCATGGATTGGCGCTCACCTTCCACAGAAAGGCTGTCCTGTGGAAAGGTATTTAGTTCTAGTGAGCCTGTTAGAAATCTCTCTCAGAAAAGTGCACGGAGCAGGAAGGATATCTGCCTATGTGAGGAACTCCGAGAGGGGCTGGGGTGCCACTTGTCATTGTGAGGTGCAGAAAGAGAGACAAGACCAAGTAACAGAGAGTTGGTCTGAGTAAGACATTGGAGAAAAGCCAGGAGGCTGAGCAATCCCCCAGAACATTTGTAAGTACAGGGGTGACCCCCACTTATGTGTTTGCTTACTGGTAGTCCCCAAGGGGCCCAGTTAAGTAAGGGCACTCTTCATGTGTGAAGGTAGAGCTCAGTAGGCAGGATTTATTTTTATAATCTGTTTTGTATCCTGAAATGGTCATCCCGGGGTGTGAATAAACTGTCTTAAAAAAAAAAAGTCAAATAAAATATTTCAACAGAAAAAAAAGGAAAGTGTCTGTTGTGGACCCTGCAGCTTACAGTATTATATGTAAACCATATTGTCTAGATCTCCTTGTCTGGTATGCATTGTTCAGGAATCTACATTCGTAGGAGTACTCATCAGGGTTGCCTGTTATCTCTGTTATTATTTGCGTTAGTGATCGAGCCATTGCCTCATTTCTTACGGAACTCTCTGGGCGTATCTGGGTATAAAAAAAGACACCCAAGAAAATAAGATCACATTGTATGCAGACAATCTTTGCCTTACAACCTCCCCAATTTATTTCAGATATTGGATAGATTCCATAAAATCTCAGGTTTGAATGTAAATTCAAGTAAAACAGAGGCACTTCCTAAAAATTTACCTGAACCACAAGTGAAATGAATCTACTAGAAGTAAATTTTCCCTTTCACTGGAGGAAAGAGACAGTTGGTTACTTGGGACTTAAACTTACTAAATCATACGCAACAATATATAAGAATAAATATAAACCGAAATTTCAACAATTGTCTCGCATCCTAGTTGACTGGGATAAACTCAGAATATCCTGGTTCGGCCATATAGCAGCTGTGCGTATGATAGTTCTCCCTAAATTACTATATTTATTTTGCACCTTACCTATAATGGTATAAAAACGAAATATTGACATTTTGCAGCAGAAAGTCCTCAACTTTATCTGGCAGAATAAGCTACATAGTGTTAGTAAGGATATTATATATAGCACACAATATTAAGGAGGCCTAAAAGTTCAGCAATTATATCATTATTACAGAGCAGTCAGGCTTGCCAAAATGAAACAGTGGCACTTAGCACTCGGTGTGACTCATTGGGTTGATTTTGAAAATGCCTCCAATAATCCTCTAAGAACATCTGCTTTAAAGGAGAACGAAAACCCCCAGCAATGTAAACTCCCCACTGGCCCTCCTTCGTTGGCCCCCCTCTCTGCCTCCCCCCTGCACCAGAGTTCTGTCCCCTCTTGAAATAGTGACCGCACATGCAGAGTGAGCACATCGGAGCTCACGGCCGCCATCTTCTTCTCTTTGGGAAACTTAGTGTCTTCTTCCTCCCCTTCGTCAATTTCCATCTCTTTCGGCGCATACGCAGTTGTTGCGAACCGGAAGATCCAACTGCGCATGCGCCATTATGCCACTCACTTCACGAAGATTACTGAAGAGAAGAAGATGGCACCCGTGAGCTCCTCTGTGCTCACTTTGCATGTGCGGTCACTATTTAGACTATGCAAGGATATCAGATATTACATAACTTGGGGCCTTAAGTCACTTCAAATTTTGAAGGATGAGGCTCAGATAAAAAAACAAATATATTCGATATAATCAAATTTAATTTTTTTTTCATGTGCCCCACATTTGACCACGCTAGAGGAATCACTGATTGAGCAAGCTTGCCATCACCCATTAACTGTAACAAACTATATCTGATGGATCGATAACCTAATTATAGAGCAATCTCCAGACTCGGGGAGGCCCATTTATCAAAGTCCGAATTTAACTCAATATTTTTTTTATAGAACTCTTATCAAATCCGCACTGATTTTTTCTCCTTATTTAATTAATACACTTTTCTGAAAATTTTGTAAGCATGAAAAAAAGTGAAAACGGGATAAATACGAATCGTACAAATTTTTATATTTTCCACCCAAAAACTTTTTCTTTTTCTGATTTATGCCTGAAAACCAGGAGATCTTCAGATTATTGCAGAAACCAAACACAGATCAAAAAAACTTTGGGACTTCTCCCATTGACTTATATGCAACCTCGGCAGGTCTGAGATGCCAGATTTTCAGATTCAGACTTTTTCTATCCTCGGGATATAATAAATCCTGAAAAATTTGTGGGGGTTTTTTTCCACAAAAAAATTGTATTTTATACTAAAAAAATACAAATCTTTTGGGTTTTTGCAATTCGGAGTTTAGTAAATAACCTCATATGTGTTCATATATGACCCAATGGATATCTGACTTACAATTACATGATTCCCAAGAGTTATGGCCTAAAATATGGAAATATATACTTCCTTAACGTCCAACAGCAGCACACACTGAGATTTCCTCCCTCCCCCTAATTAGGACAGTAGGACCAATAGCCAAGCTTTAGAAGCCATAAGAACCCTCCCCTTCCCTCCTTCCATCGTGTTTTTTTCTGTCCTACCTGGGACAGTGGGATATTTATTCTTTTGTAGAAGGGCTCGGGAGTGAGCTCTGGGACCTTCCAGGGAGCCAGCTTCGGGTGGTGGTCCTTGGGGAGGGTAGAGGACAAAGCTCCTGCCCCTCCACATTAGCTGACCGCTTAGGAAAGGATAGGCGCGCATATACGGACCGGCTTTCAGGAGGCGCACAGCGATGACGTCATCGCGCAGTGAAGAAGCGGCTGGTTTAAAAGGATAGCGTGTAGTGCATTAGGTGCCCATTAATGTGTTGCAATACAAGCGGTCATGCTACAAACAAGGGCTGTGTTACCTGGAGAAGCAATTAAGGTATTGCTGGTCTTCTTATTGCCCAATATGTGTCCCAATATTACAAAGTGCAAATATTGTTTTCATTATTCTCTCTACAGATGTCCAGTCTAGAAAATAGACAGGGGAAAAAAAGGTCTAAGACCAGACATTTGGTCTGCAGACAATGTGATGTTCCACTCCCAGATAACTATGAGAGAGGTCGCTGTGAAGCCTGCCTGGCTATGACTAATGAAAACCCTCAATCTGCTGAAACTGCAATGAGTTGGTTTAAAGACTTTTTTTCTCAGAAATCAGGAGTTATTTATCTCAGAATCTGATTAATCCTGCTGACAAGTTACCTATATCTGTGGATGAACAGGATTACACTGTTATTGATGAGGTGAATTCTTCATCAGAGGATGAAGTAGACATGGCAGTATTCCAATCTGAATCAATATCAATATTGATAAAAGCAGTTAAAGGTGCAATGGAAGATCAGGAGGGGAAGAGTTCTAAACCAGAACAGGAGAAAGGATGGTCAAGAAAGATACCTAGAGCTTTTCCATTACACCCAGTGATCAAAGATCTGATTGAGTTTGAGTGGGATAATCCAGACAGGCCACCAGCTATTAACAAATGCTTTAAAACTCTTTTTCCTGTATCAGAAGAGTCCAAAAAATGTGAGGATCCTCCCAAAGTGGATATGGCTGTGGGCCGACTTTCAAAGAGAACCACAATTCCGGTGGAAGATGGTTCAGGCCTAAAGGATGTGATGGACAGGAAAGCGGAGACATCCTTTAAGAGAATTTATATGGCTTCTGCTGCTCAGTGTAAACCATTGATTGTGGCCTCAGAGGCGTCAAGGGCTTTGAGAAATTGGTTAGTTCAGTTGGAGGAAGATATTCAGAACAAGATCCCGAGGGAGGATTTGGTGAAAAGTCTAAAGACAGTAAAACTGGCCTCTGAGTTTCTCTGTGACTCTTCCATTGAATCACTAAAGCTTGCTTCAAAGAATTTAGCACTCTCTACTACAGCTAGAAGGGCAATTTGGTTAAAGCCATGGAGAGCCGATTCAACTTCAAAAATGAATCTTTGTAACATGGATTTCGAACCAAGTCAATTATTTGGATCCAAACTTGGTTCATTAATGGAAATGGAATCAGATGACAAAGGGAAATAACTTCCACAAGACAGACAAAGGAATTGAAGAGGATCCTTTTTTCGTAGACAAAAGAGCTCTCCGCCGAGGAAAAGGCAAGATAGATTCTACGAAAAAGAGAAAGAGAGAACACATCCCTTTCGAGGTCAAGGATCTACAAGAACCTCTAGAGCAGTGGTCCCCAACCAGTAGCTCGCGAACAACATGTTGCTCACCAATCCCTTGGATGTTGCTCCCAGTGGCCTTAAAGCAGGTGCTTATTTTTGAATTCCTGGCTTAGAGGCAAGTTTTGTTTGCATAAAAACCAGATGTACTGCCAAACAGAGCCTCCTGTAGGCTACCAGTCCATATAGGGGCTACCAAACAGCCAATCACAGCCCTTATTTGACATCTCCATGGACTTTCTCATGCTTGTGTTGCTCTCCAACTGTTTTTACATTTAAATGTGGCTCACGAGTAAAAAAGGTTAGGGACCCTTGCTCTAGAGGAAGAGGAAAACCTCAGTTTGGCAGACAGAAAGAATTCTGATGCCAGAAGTTTGGAGGTGGGGGGAAGGCTTTCGCTATTCTACCCTCAGTGGGAAAAAATTGTGATAGATTCCTGGGTTCTATAACTAATAAGAGAGGGCTACAGAATAGAGTTTTCTCAAGAACCACCTCCTCGATTTTTAACCACCCCAGAGGGTTCTTCTCTTCGAAGGCAACTGCTCTTAGAAGAATCAATCCGGAATTATCTTCAGATGAAGGTCTTAGAAGAAGTTCCAGATTGCGAAAAGGGCCAGGGAACCTACTCCATCGTTTTTTTGGTCCAAAAGCCAAACAGAACATTTCGCATGATAATCGATTTGAGAATGGTGAATCGCTTTATAAGGAAAAAGCATTTCAGGATGGAATCGATAAAGTCTGTTATTCAGATTCTCGAAAAAGGAGATTATCTGGCGACAATAGATTTAAAGGATGCCTATTTACATCTACCAATTTTTCATCATCACAGGAAATTTCTGAGGATAACAGTTGTTATTCAAAAGAAGATATATCATTTCCAGTTCAAGGCACTGCCTTTTGGAATAACTTCTGCACCACGAGTCTTCACCAAGGTGGTGGTAGCTGTGCTAAGAAGAGAAGGAATACACATAGTCCCTTATCTGGACGATTTGTTATTGAAAGCAGTCTCAGCCTCACTTCTAGAAAGACAGATTCAGAGAACCCTGGAGAACCTGGGAAAACTTGGTTGGATAGTCAACAAAGAAAAATCTTCCCTCTTCCCATCCAGACAGAAACAGTTTCTGGGGAACAGACTGGATACAGTCAAGATGAGGATTTTTCTAACTCAAGAGAGCGTGTTGTCTCTTCAAAACCAGATTATAGCTCTGGAGAATTCTGGGGCAATATCTCTTCGTCAGAGAATGAAAATTTTGGGCCTCAGGTCAGCCTCTATAGAATCTGTACAATGGGCAAAACTGCATATGAGACCGCTACAGCAGGAACTGCTCTCCAGATGGGACAGAGACATAGAGTCACTGGACAAAAAGTTCTTTGTATCTGCAGAAACAAAAAAGTCACTACGCTGGTGGCTGCAGGAAGGAAGACTTACAGAGGGGAAAAATATAGATGAGCCAGAGTGGATTGTCGTGACAACAGACGCTTCTCTCAGTGGTTGGGGCGCTCATATGGGAGGCCTATCTGCCCAAGGATTTTGGGGTCCTATAGAAAAGTCCCTTTCGTCAAACTTCAAGGACTTGAAGGCAGTTTTTCTCGCTCTAAAGTCTGTTCAGAAACATCTAATAGGCCAGGCGGTAAAGGTTCAGTCCGACAATACGGTGGTAGTGACTTACTTAAACAGACAAGGAGGCACACGATCCAGGGTACTTCTGAAGGAGACCATGAATATTCTTCAGTGGGCAGAAGAACATCTTCTATCTCTGATGGCAGTACATATTCGAGGTCAAGACAACAAACTAGCAGACCACTTGAGCAGAGTTGCGTTGGATCCAGGAGAATGGTCTCTGAATCAGAGGATTTTTCAGAGAATTATCAGAACATGGGGGAAACCAGTGATAGACCTGATGGCGACAAGAGAGAATTCCAAGCTGCCCAGGTTCTGCTCCCTCTACAAGAAGGATCAGCCTTGGATCTTGGATTCACTGTCCATCAAGTGGGACTTCAGTCTGGCCTATGTCTTTCCTCCTATTCCTCTCATAGGGAGGGTTCTAAGGAAGATATGCATAGACCAGACTTCAGTGATTGCGATCATACCATTCTGGCCGAGAAGGAGCTGGTTTTCACTCCTAATGAAGATGAGTCGGGGGTTCCTTCCCTGCAACAAGTGTCTATTGTTCCAGAAGGGGATGTTTCACACAGACCCTCAATGTCTGAACCTCACAGCCTGGAGGTTGATAGGCCCCTATAGGCCTAATACACTGACAGTACACATATCGGCAATTTCAGCTTTTATGGGGATAAGGTTTGCTGAAGAACCTCTTATTAGAAGATTTATAAGAGCATCCTTCAAATTAAGGCCAACTGTTCTGGAGCCTTGTCCACAGTGGGATTTGAATATTGTATTAGAAAAACTCTGTGATGCCCCTTTTGAACCTATGGAGAGTACAGATATTAAACATCTTTTCTTTAAATCACTGTTTCTAACGGCCATCATCTCTGCAAAGAGAGTAAGTGACCTTCAGGCACTATCAGTTAGAGAGCCTTATATAAGATTTTTTCAAGAACAAGTGGTACTTAGGACGGTGCCTTTTTTTTAGACCCAAGGTGGCTTCTTGGGCTAATATTAATCAGGAGATCTGTCTTCCTGTGTTTTTTCCTCAACCAAAAACTCCAGAAGAGAAGAGACTTCATGTGTTGGACGTGACAAGGGTTCTAAAAGAGTATATCAAAAGAACGGAGTTGTTCAGAAAATCTGAGAAGCTCTTCATTTCCTTTAGGAAGAACAAAGGACAGGGGGCTTCAAGGTTGAATTTAGCCAGATGGATAAAGGACACTAACAGACATGCTATATTGCTGATAACAAATCTTCACCAATATTTGTAAAAGCACACTCTACTAGAGTGACAGCAGCATCTTGGGCAGAAAAGTTCCAAGTACCGGTGGATCAGATCCGCAGAGCAGCCTCGTGGGCAAGTCCACATACTTTTGCTAGTCACTATAGACTGGACATCAACGCTTCCCAGGATGCGGCCTTTGGGAGATCTATTCTTCATTCAATGGTGAAAGAATCCGGAACCTAATCCCTCCCCTTTTTTCTTGTTACTTGCTATGTCTCAGTGTCTGCTGCTGTTGGACGTTAAGGAAAGTTGAAATTTACTTACCGTAATTTCCCTTTCCTTTTAGTCCAAACAGCAGCACAAGTAAACCCACCCTATTAAATCATTCTGCATTCGGTGTTTACTTGCAAAGACACGATGGAAGGGGGGAAGGGGAGAGTTCTTATGGCTTCTAAAGCTTGGCTATTGGTCCTACTGTCCTAATTAGGGGAGGGAGGAAATCTCAGTGTGTGCTGCTGTTTGGACTAAAAGGAAAGGGAAATTACGGTAAGTAAATTTCAACTATTTAGGAGGTTATTTATCAAAATCCAAATTTATCTCATTATCTTCTGAAATATACTCCGACCAAATCTGCACAGGTTATTTACCCTTATTTATCAATACATTTTCCTGAAAAATTCCAGTGTGGGAAAAAAATAGAAACATTGTGAAACTCGAAAACATTATGAAAATTCGAATCATACAAATTTTTCAGATTTTCTGTCCAAAATCCAGTGCAGATCAGGATGTCTTTGGGACGTCTCCCATTGACTTATATGCAACCTTGACAGGTCTGAGATGCTGGTTTTCCGATTCTGACTTTCATCCTCGAGGTATAATAAATCATAAAAAATTTCCACTAAAAATTCGGATTTGATATTTAAAAAAATAAATAAATAATAAATAATTAATAAATAACCCACAAAGTGTCTCCAAATGTCAGTGTTAAAGAAACAGCCTACAAAGATTTATATAGATAATACAGTATATTACTCCTCAAAGGAAACACGCCATGGTCCCTTCAAACTCCCCTTTGCGCTTCAGAGGATGTAGTGCGATAGGCACTTATTTACATACATGGTGGCTATGCCCTATTGTCAAGAACTTTTGGATACAAGTATTTCAATTAGCCACAAAGATATTGAAAATTTCAATTGATCCCTCACAGGGCAGCCATCAGGGGGGGACAGGGGGGAGAGTTGTAGGGGGCCCCAGGGTAAGGGGGGCCCTGCCACTTCACACTTTCTTGATTAGGAAAGCCCCTCTGCTTTCTGAGAGCTGCTGACTTCGGGAAAGTAGGGCGGGAGCACAAGGGATGGTATCTTCTGTCCATTATTTCCCCTTATTGGTCACTGAGTTTGAGTCCCGGTTGAGCAGCTCAGGGATTGGATAGCTGAGGTTTGAACTTCTCCTCCAGCTCATCCAAGCACCATGCAGCTTTACCAGGACTTGAAATTCTGTGACCAATAAGGGAAGAAAATTTTGTCACAGGAAGAAGATGCAGCCACCTGTGCTCCCCTCCTCCCTTCTGTAGTTGGCAGCTCATTGACAGCAGGTGGGCCACACTAATGAAGTAAGTGTAACATGGCAGGGCCCCCCTAAAGGTAACCCTTTGTGGTCCCTGTTGTGTGGTGGGGCCCTGGGCACCAATTTTTTTTAAACTTCTGGGGGTGCAAGTTTTTTTACATGGACGTTTAAGGGGGGCCCTGGCCACAAATTTTCTTAAAATGTGGGGGGGGGGCTGGCCACCATTTTTTTCCCCATGTGGGGTCCTAGCCACCAATATTTTTTAATTGGGGGCCCTGAACACAAATGTTTTTTTTAATGGGGGGGCCCTAACCACAAATGTTTTTTTCAATGGGGGGCCCTGACCACCAATATTTTTTTATTAACATGTGGGAACCATAGCCACCAATGTGTTTTTTTTTTTTTAGCGTGTGGTGGGGAGGGCGGACCTGTAGGTGGGGCTTGTGGTGGGCGCAGCCCAGGGGGCCCAGGAAATGTTTTCGTATGGGGCCCTGCAATTTCTGATGGCTGCCCTGATGGCTAGTGATCCAGGAAACCTGTTAGGCAGGTTCAGGCCAAACATTTGTCCCCTGAAATGGTTGGAGGAGGACAGGTGAAGTGCCAAATTCACTGCCAGCCTAACTGTTCCCTGCCCTGTCCCAATCCAACCTCTGACCGTGGATACATTGCTGCTGTTATTTATATACTCTTGGTCACCTCACCCGCCTCTGCTGATGTCAGAGATGGGCATGGTGGGTATATAAATCAGAAAAATGGGCCTTGCTTGGGTTGGTTAGGGAGGGTTACGGTAGGTCAAAGAATTTTTGACTCATGCATTATAATGTTGGACCAAATGTGCCAATGTATGGTGCATTGGCTAAGTAGGAAGTGGAAAGGAGCCGCAGCTTCCTGTTGTTCCATTTGTTCAGGCTGCTGGCTGAAACAAATGGAAGAACAGAGAGCCAGTCATACACTGTATGTCCCCACATATGGTATCCGTTTGTCAGCACACAGCATTTGAATACCTAGCAAGGTTGCAGGAAGTATGGCCCCTTTAACTAATTAAGAGGTGGTTTAACATACAGAAAGGGAGAGAAGATTGAGCCTTTAGGACAAAGGAGATTAAGACCAGCCAGTTGTGCATAATGGATGGGAAAAGGAAAAACAAACATGAGATACCATGACAAAACATTATTTCTCATCAAATTGATTCTGGCCCTAACTGCAATAAAAATATGAAGATGAATCAAGAAAAACAGAGCATATTTCAACTTTTATTTATTCATCACTGTGTATGCAACATTTCAGCCCACATTGGAGCCTTAATTGAGGATTAGGGCCCCAATGTGGGTTAAAATCAAAGTCATGCCAAATAAAGAAAATATTCTCTCTTTTTTCACGTAGTTAGGAACTGACTCAAGGACACTGCCTTGAGACGCAACATGCTGCATTTTTCCTGCGTTCGGCGCCTACATGCGTCTGCAGCCCCAATTGAAAAAAACTGAATGTGACTACTCCTGCGCTCCCCTGCAACTGAACGCATAAAAATGGAACGTAGGGGAGTGCAGCTTCAAACGCTTGTCTGTAAGAACCCTAAAGCTTTGTTCATTGGTCCCCTGCAGTGTGATTAGTGAACAGAAAAAATGGTCATATGAATAAAACTCAATGGCTACCATATGAGCCACACACTCCAGTTGTGTATGTTCTGCTTTCACACAATACACGTTTTTCTTATGGATGAAACCTTTGTAGTAAAGTGTAATTGAAAAAAATACATACAGCACAAGTTACTCCTGTTCAAAGCTGCTAAGATCAGTATAGTTACTGGGCTGTTAATCCAGAAGAGGCTATGTGGACACAATTTTAGCTGATGCACATACTGGGAGTGGTGAAGATTTCTGATTTTATTCTGTGAGAGCTCCCCAGCTAGAATATGTGTAGTGTATGAATGTGACAGAAGAGGATCTGAAGCTGTGTGAGGTGGCACATGTTAACTCCACTGTTCAACTCTGCACATTTATAGCAAGTACATGATCAACCCATGGTGCACTCTGGCCTATCCCTTCTTACCATTCATTCTTCACACAACCGTACCACAATAGGATCAAAATACCAAATATTTCAACTTGTTGGATGTGGACAGGCCACAGCTTTATTGAACGCTCACAACTGATAATAATGTATATTAACCCTGAAATGTTATGCATAAGTAACAATGGAATTGATTATTAAACTGCTGGTTGTAATCTGCAGGAAATAGCCAATCTTTTCCACATTGAAAAAGAATTTGAAAATGAATTTTGCTCGGAGCGAACAGATTCTGTGGGTTTCTGAGAAGAACCGCGAGTCTCTGCATTTTAAACTGAAATCAGCCAAAGTCTGTTCACGCTGAGGCAATTTAATGCAGGAAAAATCGGAGGCTACTGTCTGCGGTATGTAGGGTTGCCACCTTTTCTGGAAAAAATACCAGCCTTCCTATATATTTATCTTTTTTTCCTATTAATAACATTGGAATCACCTGGGAAAACAAGAAGAGTCACCTCGCACACCCTGGCCGTCCGAATTTTGCGAAACCTGGTGCTCGATGAAGGAGGTAATGGCAGCCTCCACAACAGACAGAGAAGTAGAAAATCACCGGCACAATGGGAAATTTCTAGCAGGGAAACCCATGCTCGTTTATTTGCGGATGCAACGTATCGGGGCATCAAGCTTGACAAAGGGGTACGCCCCGAAACGTTGCATCCGCAAATAAACGAGCATGGGTTTCCCTGCTAGAAATATCCTGTTGTGCCGGTGATTTTCTACTTCTCTAACATTGGAATCAACCATAATTTTTACTGGCCAGGTCAGTAAAATACCAGCCAGGTGGCAACCCTAGCAGTAGGGCTGAAATCAGCCAGCGTATATCAACTGGCTGATTTCAGCCCCTGGGTGGTCCTAGCTTAAAATGAGAAAAATAAAAGTTTTACTTTATATACTGTTATATAAGAGAATTAAAAACTATACAAATAATAGCCTTTTATAATAGCAAGGGGGATAAATTGAGCACTTTTCAGGATTTATAAATCCCCTTCTATTCTTAAATTCTTTACAATTTTGGAAATAAAATTCTTACACACTGTCTTAAACATGGTGGGTGTTCTGTATTTGCATAAGCTGTGTTGAGTTTAATAAAGTTAATTTTTGAAGGATGTCAGAATGTTGCAGCCTTGAGAATAGTGGGAGGAGACTGAGAAGCTAGTCTCTGTGTGTGTGTGGAATTTCGGATGGTGAACTGATAACAGCCTGTCTGCATTACTGTGATCAGGGGCGATCCTACCCAATTTGCCGCCTGAGGCGGCCTTAATTTTTGCCGCCCCCCGCCTCCCCACGCAACTCACCTTCAGCACCAGACGAGGGTTGGTGGGGGGTCCACGTCACTAGTAATTGCTAGTAATAGCAATGGCGCTCTCTGCACTAGAAGAGCCGAATTTCCGGGTTTAAAACCAGAAATTCGTCTCTTAGTTACCAGGGGGGCGCTGCCGCATGAGGCGAGTCTGTGATATAAAAGTGGGCATGTTGTTTTTATAATAGGTATGCCCCATGAATAGGGTTGCCACCTAGCCGGTATTTTACCGGCCTGGCCGGTAAAAATGATGGCTGATCCCAATGTTATTAATAGGGAAAAAAGATAAATATATAGGAAGGCCGGTATATTTTCCCAGAAAATGTGTGGCAACCCTACCCATAAAATATCTTAAGATGTAAAACGAGACACATCATGTATTATTTAGGGTTGCCACCTTTTCCGGAAAAAAATACCCGCCTTCCTATACTGTACATTTATCGTTTTTCCCTATCAATAACATTTGGAATCAGCCATCCTTTCTACCGGCCAGGCCTGTAAAATACCGGCCAATTGGTAATCCTAGTAATATTATGGCTGAAAAAAAAAAGATACATTTTACTCTCGAAACTTGATTTGTCCTAAAATGATTTTTTTAATATTGATGTAAACACCATGGATACACTAAAAAATAAAGGACAATATTCTAAGTATTGTAATCTTTGGGGGGCTGGTGATGTATTGTCTGCGTTACCAAAAAAACAAAATAAGCGGCAAATGTACTTCTTTATGCAAATGCCTTGCTGAAAATCTCAACATGAAGGTAACTTGTTTGTGATAATCTCTAGGTGGTGCTGTGTCCACTGCTTATGTGACATGTTAGTAGTGCTACCCACATTCTGCTGCTGCTGGGTATATGTAAACACACACAAAGTGCACGTGTATGGGGACACAAAGGGTAAATGTTTAATCAACACACTTGTGTGTGTGTATGTATATATGAATATAAAGTTACTGTTCTAGTACCTATGTCACGTATGTTCATAGCTGAACAAATTATCTATTTACAACGTGCAAAACTGTGTTGCTTGTATATAACTTGGTCTGGTTTCCTCCCTCCTTTGTCTCCAGCCTCATACCACCACCCCCACCATTTTACTTGGCCCGTCATCCATTGCGCGCGCCCCCTCCCTCCCAACCGCAAAGCATTATGGGCTACCATGGTCACAACAGGATCCTGAGTCTGGAGCTTGGATCCGGACTGAGGCTAGAAAACAAGCTGATAAAAAGCCCCCCTCCCCCATACCAGCGCTCCAGCCTATCCTTTGTGCTGCTCGCTGACTGAGCGGGTTGATGAGCTTGCATACTTGTAGAGAGAGGGAGGCCAGAGCACTATAGCGTGGGACTCATATGCGTATATGTAATGCACAATTTTAGGGATACGCATTACTTTTGATTGATGTGCAGTTAAGTGTGTGGAAACATAAAAAATATAGGCAGCCAGTACGTTTTGTTACCAGAATATTAGTTCGACAGTCGAATTCATGATCGTGTGTTCTGCGATCTAACCTAGCTAAAATCAAATTATAATGAGAGAAAGTAGAAATGCTACATATGGCCTATCGCAAAACGGCTTAGAATACAATTAGCATTGTAAAGCGCTATGACATGCCAAGTGCGGCACCAATGCCAGCCATGTTTACATGTATGCTAGTGTGTGACTATGTTACATGCGTGCGCACACACACGTGACCAGCACGTTGCATCTCAGCACAATGAGCTCAGTACCGGACGCACACGCCTCGTGACGTAGAAGCGCTGCGGGCAGGCCTTTTGACATCACGTGACGTTTAGCATTCAGCATCCCGCGCTCCGCCCTGGGTCTTACTGCCTGACCTCTCCTTGCAAGCCTATGGAAAACAAATGAGCTCCGGGTCATTCTCCCAGATCCGGGTCTTATTCTGACTGTCCTCTCGTTCTTTGTAAGCCTATGGGAGATAAAGGGTCTAGTCTGGCCCTTGGTTTTCTATGCGTTCAGTTAATTGATTCCACATTCCGGGCTTTACTATACTCATGGAACTGATCTTCCAGTCCATAATTCACTTCGGGTTTTATTATCTCACCCAACCCATATACACGACTTCCAGCTCCTGATTTTACTTCCTTCGGCGTTCAGCTCTGTGAGAAAAAAAATCCAATCTCCTGGTCTTGCAACCCCCTCCCTGTGTGAATGATTTAACTCCGGGCTTTGCTCCACTTGTCCTGATGCCTGGGATCTATCTCTGACCTAGCATATCCTTTTGATCCAGTCCCGGGTTTTTGATTGTACTATATTTGATTTGAGTGACAGCCACCCAGCTCCGGGTTGTACTCCAGTCCCCTAGCTTTATCTCCCCTTGTGCCCGGTCAATGTGATCCAGCTCCAGTTCCTGTCTGTATTCCAGTTCCGGGGGGGTTTGCAGCTTGTATCACGGTGTGAGTGATCCAGTACCCAGGCTTTACCCCCGGTCCATGTTATCTGGCCCAGTCCACGATTTTTTTTTCTGTGCCTCGACCCAGTGTAGGAAGCAGCTATCCCGGTTCCTAACGTGTGCTCCAGTGCCCGGGTCTTGCGGCCTGTACCACCCCCAGTCCCAGACTCCAGCTCCGCGCTTTGCGGCCTGTCCCTCCTCCTCCTCCTCTCTCGGTAAAATGGCCTCTCCTCCTACTCTCTACCGCCTCGTGTCCGACTAAGCGGATCCCCCCTCCCCTCCTGTCTGAACCAAACCCGACACCCCGGGAGGGGAGGCCTCCTCTATCCCCGTCCTTTTCTCTGTCCTCCATGGCCGCCCAGGTGGCCCCGGCCTCCGGCCCTAGTTTGGGGGGAACCCCGCCCGCTGCCGGCTCCGACCTAAAAAAGAGTCCCGGGGATCCCCCTCCTCCACCGAACGAGTCGCAGCAAGAGGCTCCGGTCACTGCTTCAAACGAAACGGACTCAACGGAAGCGTCCAATGGGACACGAGCAGTGCCGGCCTCTTCACACCAGGAGCCTGGGGATCCGCCTGCGGCCTCCTCCGCCTCATCCCACTCGCCTGGCGGGTTCGGCTTCTCTCCGTACCCGAGAGGCGTTTTTCAGCCCGGCCCTGGCTTGGACTATCCTCCTCCTACCGATGCCTATAACTCGTACCCGGCCTACCCTAACCGGGCCTACCCACCGGGCTACCCCCCGCCTCGCCCGCCAGTCTCCACAGGCAAGCCGCCGGCTCCGGCCTACGCTCCCCCTCCACCTCGATTCGGACCACCGCAACCAGCAGCTGCGACCCCTACACTCAACCAGTTGCTGACAGCGCCCAGCCCCGGGCGGGGATATCCGGTCTACCCGGGGGGAGACTACACGGATCAACACAAAGGAGCCGAAGGTTATACAGCCGGCTGGGCCGCGGGCCAAAGGGGAGTGCATCCCCCGGGCAGTCCGGGAAGCAGCGTTCAAGGACTGCCCAGGACACCGCAGGTAAAATTCTGTCGAGGGCACAAGCACATTGGGGTATTGGCCGGGTGTTAAGAATAGGACAAAAACTGGCACAAGTAGCAAAGTAGGGCATTGATAAGTGTCGTAAAAGAAGGCGGACGGGAACATCTTAGGCCCGAAATTGGTATCCATCCTACGGCTGTCCAACTCTTTGTAAACTAACTCCCAAATTCCCTGGCGAGGGTCTGCTAGTTGTACAACAGCATGAGGGCCGCATAATAGATATTGTCATGTTTCCATAAAAAAAAGTTTATATCTGGTATTTTTATTGTAAGGGCAGCGACAAGCGGTAACAATGTTAGACTTGCTTGGGGACAGTGATGTGAATACATGCGCGCGTGCTGGGGACCTACGGGGGTTGACCGATTGTGTGGAGGCAAATGTGCCCTGGCTGTAACTTCTCCACACTGCCCATCTCTGCTCCTGAAACTGGGGCTGTGCCATTGTGTGAGCTCGTTGTACCTCCTCTCATAAATACACCAATATACTTGCTTACAAATGGTGCTGAGGTGAAAGCTTTGTTACAGACTAGCTGGTATCTTTGTGCTAAGACTTGGGCCGAGGGACTTGATGACTGACACTTATTGGTGGACTCTCATACTTAAATGAGGGGAATTTTATGTGAGTGACGTGTAAATATACATAAAGAAACATTGCTGTTATTTTGGTAATTGTCTTGAGATGTTCCTTGAAGGCATTGGGTGAAGTAGGTCTCAGTATGTACATTAGGCACATTTTAGGAATAGTGTCTTCCTCTGTGCACTTTTGGAGACAACCAATCCATAATCTTCCATGATGGCTTGTACTTTGTCACTGAGGTTTATGCTGACTTCTCACACAGTGTTTGTGAAGATTCTCTTTCCTTCAGGTCATGGTATATCTGTAGAAATAAGTTGAAACAACTGGACTTGCTGTGTTTTTATTGTCCAGAAAAATACAGCAAGTCCAGTCGATTTGACTTATTTCTACAGATATTCTCACACAAAGCATCATCTTTATGTCAAGCTTTTGCATAACTAAACATCTGATTTTAAAAGAAAATTTTAGGGTAAAGACAGATGGGCAGATTCAGGGAGACTATTTGCCGGGTGTCAAATCGCCTCTTCTTCGGGGCGACACTCTTCCCGAACTGCCTTCCTGCCGGCTATAACGAAAAATCGCCAGCGGGATGGCACTCACGGCACTTTGTTTTCCGAAGTTTCCTCATGATGCAACTTCAGATAAAGAAGCACTGCAATTGCCTTCCCCTGGCAATTTTTCATTATATCCAGCGGGAAGGCAGTTTGGGGAGATTGTCGCCCAGAAGAAGCGATTTGTCGCCAGGGCAACTAATCTCCCCGAATCTGCCCATGTGTCCTTACCCTTAAGCGGAGTTATTAGATAGGATCCTGGGCTATATCTAAAGCCCATGCATGCAAGTGTTCCTTGACCCAGGTATCTAGTACTTTATAACTTCAGGTTAAAATGTACTTGAAGGGGTCGTTCCCCTTCCAAACACGTTTTTCCAATTGTTCGCCAGAAATAAAGACTCATTAATTTTATTTTTTACTGTTTTTTTCCAAAATTTAAGATTAAAGTTTAATGTCTCTGCTGTTTGAGTCTGCCATTTCAGTAATTCAGGTGCAGATTCTGAACTGTTACAATTTGTTACTTCGTTGATACATTTCCCAGCAGTATCTGTGGAGTATTGGCAACTATTGTATCAATTCTAACAGCTGCCTGTAATGAAACCCAGGCATTCAGCTCAGCAGGAAATAAGATAAGAAATGTATCAACTTAGAACAGTTTAGAGGGTCAATGACCTCCACTCCCAAAGCTGCTTTAGGGTCAGATTCGTGGAGATTTGTCAGATTCGTGGATTCACAGGCAGATTCGTGGAGGTTAGTCACCCGGCGACACATCTCCTTTTTTGGGGCGACTAATCTCCCCAAACTGCCTTCCCGCCTGCTAAAATGTAAAGGATGGCACTCTGAGCAATTCGTTTTCCGAAGTCTCCCGAAAGTATCCCGAAATTGCTTCACGAGGAGTGCAGTCCCGCCGACGATTTACATTTTAGCCGGCGGGAAGGCCAGGCAGGCGGTCTATGTAGATTTGTTGCAGGGTGCCTAATCTGATCTAATCTTTAAAAACTAAACTTGTTTCAAGATTAAGAAATCTCTAGAAAGATGTCTCTTTTAACCTCTATATAACTGAAAGATTGGCAGTGCATTATTTTCATTCCTAGATCTATGTACACAAGTGTGTTTTTGTAGAAAAAATAGTCCACGGTAGAACAGTCACCTGACAGATTTCTTGTTTTATTCACACATGGTGCAATTATTTTTCTCAATCTCGTATTTAAATTAGGATTTAATATTTGGTTAAATGCCATATCTTCCAATCTGATTTGTAAATGGACAATAAGGGCTAAAATAACTGAACATAATATGCATTTGTCCACATATACAAATTGAATGATTTATTGCATGCCTGGTTCATGTTTGTACAGTGGTATGGACATATACAGTAATGTTTTCACATGATCTGTGCAATTGTTTGTGCTCACTTTCAGTTGCAGACCTGAAGCTACAACTTCCATCCGCCATACCCATACACACCATTGGGTATATTTATCAAAAAGTGAAGTTGGAGATCACTACAGTCCTCTAGAGTGAAATATCTCCTCTCTCTATTAATTTCTATGGGATTTTGAAAGGCGTATTTATCAATGGGTGAATTTTCACCCTTTGATATATATGCCTTTAAAAATCCCATAGAAATTAATGGAGAGGTGCTATTTTAGCGGACTGTGGTTATCTCGAACTTCACTCTTTGATAAATATACCCCCATGAGTTGTAACATTTCCATAGCAAGTTTTTCATTATATAGAATTCACATTTGGTGGTAAAACCCTTAAAGGAGAACTAAACCCTAAAGTTAAAAAAAACCCTACCCTACATAGACCCCCCCCCCAGCCTAGCTGCTACCCCGGCCAAATGCCCCAAAGTCTTTACTTACCCCTCTGTGCAGATTCTGTCCAGCGGAGTTCAGGGCGCCATCTTCAGCTGCTTCGGTAACTTCAGAATTAGACCGGTGCTTCTGCAATTTTCGTGAGTTTCGGCGCATGCACAGTTGTCGCTAAAAAGGAAATTTCTCCAACTGCGCATGCGCCGATACACTGGTCCCGTTCTCCACTGGACAGAATCTGCATGGAGGTGTAAGTAAAGACTTGGTTGCATTTGCCCAGGGTAGCAGCTAGGCTAGGGGCGGAGGAGGCAGGGGGGTCTATGTAGGGTAGGGTTTTTTTTAACTTCACTGTTTAGTTCTTTAAATGTGCTGGCCCAATTGTTTTTTACATTAAGTAGTCAAGACTTTTATTGTCCATGCGCACGTGGACAGTTGTCCAGATACCGTTGTATGTTTGCCTTTTTTATTTTGCATCCAGGAACTGACTGAAGAACTGACTGCCAGCTCAGCAAAAGGCACATGTTTTTTAATTTTCTGCATGATTATTGCTTGTTTTAGGGGTGTTTTTATCAAAGTCTGAAATTCCAGCTCAACACATTTTAAAAACGTGCTCAATTTCTATTCATTTCTATTGCAGTTTTAGAATTGTATTTATTAGTAGGTGATGTTTATTATTCTGTTTTGTTTTGTTTTTTTTAGAACCATATTCTGCAGCGCTGTATACAAAGAACTTAAAGCATTACATACATAGCAACCTGTAACCAATATAAAAGGTGAAGTGGGCGCTGCCCAAAAGAGCTTACAGCATGCCCGATAGATGACTTTCCTCTGTTATGGTCATAATAACAGACAAGTAATTTAGAAACAAGAATCGCATGAAATCCTGTAATGCAGAAGTTTGTAAAAACAGAGAATAAATTAAGGGGCGTTAAAAAGTTTTTAACGTATATTAGTTGTAAAATTGGTGGAGTGAGTGCATAATACAAACATTGTCTGTGGCTAATACAAAACAGACCATGCCAAAAATTTGCATTAAACATCGAGTGTTGTCAAATAACCACCTCCAGGGCCGGAACTAGGGGTAGACAGAGCAGGCACGTGCCTAGGGCGCAAAGCTGGAAGGGCGCCAGGCACGTAACTCCTCTGTCGCTTACCCCAAGTCCGGTTCCCCTTTCTGCCCGTTTCTTCACGCTTTATGCGCTTCTGCGCGCGAACTTCACGCATGCGCACTATATTGCAAATGCGCGCAATGTATTTTAACATGTTGCACAAATTGACCAATAAGCTGCCATCATGGCTTTTAGCATGTATCCAAAATGGCTGTATTTGTTTGTTTAGGTGATAACTTATACAATTATTCCTAAAATTTATTACCCATGAGCCACATTCAAATCTTAAGAGTTGGGGAGCAACATGGGCATGAAAAATGTTCCTAGTGGTGGCAAAAAATGGCAACCAAAACTTTCCTCCAAACCATAAATTCAAAAAAAGGCATCTGCTTATTGTTGGGAAAGGTGTTGGTGAGCAACATGTTGCTACCAAGCATCTTCCCTTAAAGGTATGCACTAGTGCGTGCACACACATTTTGAGGCCAGAACAAGCAACACATTGTGGTGTGCACAAAGAATTTTGCGTGGAAGCCCAAAAGTTTTTATTTATTCTGACCTGAGAACAGTGTTTTTAAAATGTGAACACAATCTTTTTCCACACACATCCAAGAAAGAGTTAGAGGGAACATTGATCCCTAGTCACTGGTTGGGGACCACTGCCTTAATGTCTGTTCATTATATAGGTGGTTCTAATTTAAGTTTTTGGAAATGCTTTAAGATTAAAGATTGGGACTGGCACCTAGAAAAAGGTACTAGGGGTAGTGTGGTAGAGCAGTATTTAATTCCAGTAGAACAATGCCGCAGCTATGGGATTTATGTCTGTAGTTAGGATAATAATCTGACTAAATTGGGTTCGCTTTTACTGAAGAACATGTGCTAAATGAGTATATAAGTAATTATATAAATTTTTTATTCTCATTTATATTGCATCAAGATATTCTGTGTTTGCAGCCATTACAAATTATTTGCATTTGTCCATATCCCATTCAGAATGCAACAGTTCTGATTTTTTATAAGTAGTATGTGACTAGTTGTACATGACATAAATCTTTTTTTAAAATTATTATTACTAATTTTATCTTTGAACCCGTTCCAAAATGTGGCTCGTCCATAGCCTTATGCAGGGTGGTAGAGAGTGATTTACTTTGTTTGGAGTCTGTTGGAGATGTATATCCATCATGAATACTCCTTTTGTCCTGCTCTTAAAACTTTAAAATTGGAACAATTGCTTCACATATGGTTGTGCAAACAAGTTTTTCCCCTATGCACAATTCAGGAACAGGTATGGGATCCATTATCCTAAAACCCATTCTCCAGAATGCTCTGAATTATGAAACTTCTGAATTAGTGTCTCCATAATAGTCAACCCACATTTTTAAAAATGATTTCCTTTTTCTCTGTAATAATAAAACGGTACCTTGTACTTGATCCAACTAAGATAATTATTCCTTATTGGAAGCAAAACCAGCCTATTGCGTTTATTATATGTTTACACGATTTTCTAGACTTAAGGCAGGGGTGCCCAAACTTTTTGCAGTGAGGGCCAGATTTGGTGAGGTGAAAATGTGTGGGGGCCGACCAGCCCGACATTCTTTGAACCATTATCATTAAATTACAGGAATCAAGTAATCGTAGCAATATTGGGGCACATTGGTAAAATGATCTGCAACCTGGTCTATACTGCTGTCTGTGTGCTGAAGGTGTTAGCAATAGACACTGGAACGTAGTGACGCCATACTTCTTTAGTTTACTGTACTGGCATGTCCGTACGTCTATTGACACCTTGAGCCCTAAAGAAGAATGTGAGAGCGGCGCGTCTCTATAGACCAAGTGGCAGATCAATTCACTAATGTGCCCAAATATTTTTGCTATAGGATTCCTGATCGTACTGTGCTGGGGGGCCTCATTATTATTAATTTTATGATGGAGGCTGAGGGCCGCTGAAAATTTGAAAATGGGCCGCAATTGTCCCCCGGGCTGCAGTTTGGACATGCCTTGCGTAAGGTATGACGGTCCAACCTACGGAAAGATCAGTTATCCAGAAAACCCCAGGTCCAATACCTGTACACATCTGCTCTGGTTGGCATTCAAATATGTGACTTATATTTTCAAGTGTACACATGAGAAATAATCCTAAAAGGTTGCCAGTTGCTGAAAATGGGTAGGTAACGCTTAAGTGGATGTACTTTTCCTCTAACTCACATTAAATTAAAGGACAAGGAAAACCATTTCTTCAAGAAGTTGGCATATTATTTACCCCTTGATCTACTAGATAGCTAGGTTTATTTTTACAAATAGAGCGCCCATTACTTGCTTTGCCACTGTTTTTCTTACTTTCAACTTGGTCAAAGCCACCATCTTCACAGAGCCTACATAACCAACATGGGTGACAGGTATGCCTTTATATAAACCCTGATTTATGTTTACATTTGAAATTAACTTTTAGTATGCTGTAGAGTGATATTTTGAGACAATTTGAAATTGGCTTTTATTTGTGGTTTTTGTTATTTAGCTTTTTATACAGCAGCTCTCCAGTTTGTAGTTTCAGCAATCCAGTTTCTAGGGTCCAAATTACCCAAGCAACCATGCATTTATTTGAATAATAGACTGGAATATGAACAGGAGAGGTGTGAATTTAAAGATGAGTAATAAAAAGTAACAATACATTAGTAGCCTTACACAGCATTTGTTTTGTAGATGCAGGCCAGAGACCCCCCTTTTTGAAAGCTGAAAAGAGTCAGAAGGCAATTTGAAAAACTATAAATAATTAAGACCAATTGAAAAGATGCATAGAATTAGGCATTTTATAACATACTAAAAGTTAACTTAAAGATGAGCCACCAATTTAAGTGTAGTGGTGGAGGGACATATATATTTGCTGTTTCATTCCTGGTATTTAATTTGTTCTCCAAAATAGCATATTTTTTACCCTTTACTTTTTGTTCCTTGTTTGTGCACACTCATCAGTAATATACGTTTACAGACCTGATGCTTGGAAATGGAAGCATTTATTTTTGTTTTGTTATTGTGGGCAAGTGTTGGGCCTCAATGGCCATATTTGACACCGTGCTTCTGGGGTTGTGGCCCATATGCATCATTATACCACTTACATTATACATTTCCATTGGATTTTATACCATTTTTTTAAACCCATTTCTCACAATTTACTCAAGCTTTTGTATTGTAATTCCTCCATTTGTCTGCATGTATAAATGTTGCTTGGATCATCAATTTCTTGGCCTGCATTTGAATACAGGCTGTGAAGCATCCATGTCTGGGATTGGCTACTGTGCATACTTAAGGTGGCCATAGATGCACAGATAATATCGTACAAAACAAATTTTTGTACAATATTCGACGCATGTATGGTGGGAAAAGAGCCGACCGATATCAGCAGAAGACTTTGATATCGGTCAGCACAGAAAGTTTTGATTGGGTGCCTTTGGAGGCACCCAAACATCGGCCATTGTTAGTGCTGAATTGTCAGATACAGGTAGAATTCTATTGTTTCTACCTGTATAACTGGCAATTCAGCTCTACTGAAAGAACGATCTTTCTTGGAAAGTTCGCAATGTTATGTCTACGGCCACCTTTTCTATAGTCTTTTCTATAGATTTTCTCCCAGCAATGACACATTTTTTTTTTTTTTTAATGGAAAATTGATTTCCGTACTAGTGATATGCGTGTCGGTTTTTTCCCAACACGCCCGATATCTGCCCTCTCTCCACCCGAGCCTATCTTGGACCAGCGCCGACCCGCCCTGCTGATGACATCACAAAAGGGGCAGGGTGAGCAGGCGCGCTTCTATAAAAATTGAAGTCGGAAGCATGCATTGTAAGGTCGCGGGTGGGGAGAGCAGGCAGAAGAGCCCACAACCCAGAAAGGGGGGTGCGAGGTCGGCCAAACTATCGGGTATTGGGCCGGCCCGCACATCACTAGTCTTTACTAATTTATTTCTAGAATTTTATTGCAATTACAATTTTGCAAACAGGAGTATGTATTTTATGATGCACTTTGCTCATATAGGTTGTATTACATGTACCTATGCACATTCATCGTTTAACTTTCATGAGCAGGGTGAACTTTAAGTGAATGCAGTGCTATGATAGTATACTGGTTTAAAAAGGGATGACGTTTCAGGGGAGGATGCAAGGGGTGGCAATTTGGCATTTAATTGTCAATTTCCTTTTCATGATTGCGCCTCTTACTATCACACATAAGGGGCTTGTGTAATGGTAAGGTGCAAGGTTTGCTGTTTTTACCTTTAGCAACCAGTTAGGTATTTCCTAGTCAACTGTGTTAAAGCAAACGTCTTATTGGTTGCTATGGGTTACTGCTCTGGATCAAACTTTGTGCATTTTAGTATATGTGGGGAGAAGCTTGTCCGCTGTTGTTTGAATTAATTTTTGTTCTATGGTAATCGGGGCTTTTGAAGGATGTGAGGATAGTGTTTTGCTAAAGGTCTGTATCAGTGTGAGTGACCACTTTTAGCCAAGGCACTTTAGGTTTCTTGTGAGGTAGTACATAGGGGACCATCTTGGGCTTGTGAATACTTATGGGGATGGTGTTTAAACGAACAGCAACACCAAAAATTAGTCTTTTTGAAGTAATTAAAATATAATGTATTGCTGCTCTGCATTGGTAAGCGCTGTGTGTTTACTTCAGGTAGAATACTATAGTTTATATAAACAAGCTCCTGTGCAGCCATTCAAAGCTGTAAAAGAATAAAAGGTGCAGGTTTACATAACGGATAACAGATAAGCTCTGCTATAATAAATTTTAGCAGTATTTCAGAAGCAAGCACATCAATTTTACCAGTGCAGGGCACCAGAACATCATATTGTAATTACTTAAAAATGCTCTGTTTGCTTCAGAAACACTACTATAGTTTATATAAACAAGCTGCTGTGTAGCAATGGTGGAAATTGAAAAAAGGCTATATGGCACAGGTGAAATAGTGGATAACAGATAATACTATTATGTTCTACAGAGCTTATCTGCTATATGCTGTGTAACCATTGCCTTTTCTCTTTTGAATGGCTGCCGCCATTGCTACACAGCAGCTTATTTATATAAACAATAGTAGTGTTTCTGAAGCAAACACACCAGGTTTACCAGTGCAGGGCAATACTGCATAAATATTTTTATTGCTTTAATTTTTTGTTACTGTTGCTTTAAATGCACTTTGGAAGAATATAGCCATGATTTATGTATGGGTAAAGGGGTTTTTAGCTTGTGTTGGATCTCTGCATTACAGTTGGTGTGATTGCTATAAACGATTACATACTTAAAGTGATACTGACACTAAAAAATTAGTATTCAAAATATTAATATACAGCAAAAGTTGCCTGTAGCTCATGTTCACTGATAGGGCTGCTTTTGTAAGTAATTGTTACTTGAAGTTCCTAAACCTGATTGTTTTGCCTGTCCCTTCTCAACCTGTCAGAGTTTCTAATGCGTAAAGGACCGCTGAAGCTCAAATATTGCAGCCCCCTCAGAAAGGAACATGGGGGATCAGATGAGTAATGTAAAAGTATCTATAAATACTTTTATGGCAAAATTATAAATAGCATGCAAAGACAATATTATGATAGATGTAAAAAAAAGTTTAATTTCTGGTGTCAGTATCTTTAATGCAATGATTCCCTATCCTACTGAGACATCTCTTGTTGCTATATAGGTTTATAGACCAAAAACAGATCCCAGTAAATTATGCCTCTTGACATTTTCTTCAACTCAAATATGGTGGTGGTAGGTTAAGATTTGTTAGCCCACCAAAAAGTACATGAAATGGAAGTGTTTGCATTTTTGGTTTTAAATTTTCTTTTCAGGTAACAAATTGGGGTTTGAAGGTTTCAACATTGGAGGCAATTGCAATCTGATATTCTGTGGGTGCATGTGGTTGGAATGTCAGGCTTTTTAGTGCTCAAAGTTTTGAGAGAGAATTTATTTTGGGAGACAGAAGTAATCGAGAGATCTGCAAATGAGGGTTTTAGGTTTTTTCTTCATGTTTGTGTCTCTGTAGTACTCAACTGTATGGAAATGTATGGATAACGACTCCCAGACTTATGCTACTGGTGGACAGAGGCTTATTTGGCCTGTGGAAAAATGCAGGCTGAGAATCTGCCCCTGCACCGCTGATTTTTCTCCCTTGCCTGCATCTGGACTATTATGTTGGCCCAGGTGCAGGCACATGTAGTGGATTTCGGCATCAAAACATGGGAAGGAAGATGGCGATAGGCAGTTTGGGGATATTGGTCGCCATGAAGAGGCGATTTGTCGCCGATTTGCCCTGACCATTAAGGATGGTGGCAGACAGGGAAATTAGTTGCTCATCGACAAATCTGCTCAACTTGCCATGCCACTGGCAACAATACAAATCGCCGACAGGATGGCATAAAAAACGCTAAGGATTTCTGAAGTTGTCCAAAGTTTCCCCATGAGGCATGCCATCTTGCCGGCTATTGGCAAGAGCTAGGCTACCTAAACCTGGAGGGAGCTCCCGGCATGAGCGGCCATGTTGGGGCACACACATGCACATAATAAGCTAGTGTCGCAACTTGTGCATTATGCCCATGTTTGTGAAGTCAGTGGGGCTCATTTATCAACACTGGGCAAATTTGTCCATGGGCAGTTACCTATAGCAACCAATCAGTGATTAGCTTTTTGAAACCAGCTGCAAGCAGAACAATGAATGCAGCAATTTGATTGGTTACCATGGGTTACTGCCCATGGGCAAATTTGCCCAGTGTTGATAAATGACCCCCAGTGTTTTTGCAAGCACTCTTGACGGATATGGCCGCTTGCACTGGGATCTCCCTCCCGGTGCGAGGGGCAATTTAAAATAAAAAATAAACTTACCACCCCCCACCAACCAGAGTGCCAGCTCTATTAGTCCACACCTTTAGTTGGGGATAATATTTTTGCCCAACAGGTGGCCTTTAAACTACAATGACTGCCCCCATGGCTACGCAGTAGCCTATTACATGAACTATATTAGTCCTTCTAAAGCAAACTTTTACCAATGCATAGCAACAGTAAATTATATTTATTATACAAATAAGGGATCCATCATGCGGAAAACAGTTATCCAGAAAGTTCAGAATTATAGAAAGGCCATCTCCCATAGACTCCATTTTATCCACATTAAAAAAAAAAAAAAAAATTTGCTTTTTCTCTAAAACCGTAACTTGTACTTGATCCAAACTAAGATATAGTTTATGTATGGTAAACAAGCTGCTGTTTAGCAATGACAGAAATTGAAAAAAGGCTATATGGTACAGGATAAATAGTGGATAACCGATAACATTATGTTCTACAGAGCTTATCTGCTATCTGCTGTGTTGTTTGAGACTTTTCTCCATAGAATAGCTGCCCCCGTGGCTACATAGCAGCTTATTTATATAAACAATAGTAATGTTTTCTGAAGCGCAAACAGCAGTTTTACCAGTGCAAGAGAACACTGCATTATATTTTTATTACTTTAATACAATTTAATTTCTTTGATGTTGCTGTTCCATAACAAGGAGAGTTAAGCTAGATGGGTACACCTGAAACTAAAGCACTTCCACATATTGTATATCCATTGTCACTGGAGTGGGTGAATTTTAAGTGTGCATTTTCTGCCCTATATTTGCCCCATCCTGAATTATTATCTGCTGTAGAGAATGCATAGTACCATTACCTTGTAGGGTATGGATTCTGGCTAGGGCTGTACTTTTACATAGAATCATTGCAATAACTCTGCAGTGTAGCCAAATGCTTTGTTCTACACACTTGCTGGCATTAAACCTCTGTTTTCATGACCCCTGTCTGAAGACCCTGTGAAGCAAAATATTTAGTGTTGTCTGTCTTGGTATGGGTGTTAAAGGAGAACTAAACCTTAAAAATTAATATGGATAATGCCCTAGTCCCTAATGTTTCAGCTTCTCAATAGCAGCAATGATCCAGGACTTCAAACTTGTCACATGGGGTCACCATCTTGGAAAGTGTCTGCGACACTTACATGCTCAGTGGGCTCTGAGCAGCTGTTGAGAAGCTAAGCTTAGAGGTCGTCACAAATTATCCTGCAGAAAATGGTTTGTCTGTAATATAAGTTGATGCTGCAGGGCTGATTATTAAATTCTGATGCTAGTTGCACTGGCTTCTGTGCTGCCATGTAGTGATTATCATATTAATTACTAATCAGCCTTATATTGTGACATTTATATTCTGTGTACTGTATAGTGTGTGTGTGAGTGGGTCCCTAAGCTCAGTAAGGGACAGCAGCACAGAACATGGGCAGTGAATCAGCAGAAAAGATGATGGGGAGCTACTGGGGCATCTTTGGAGACACAGATCTTTACGGCTAAAGGGCTGTGGTTGCCTTAGGCTGGCACAGAAGCCCAAAATATTGCAGAGAACAGCTGGGAAAAAAAAAAGTCCAAGATTTTCCAAGCTATTCTTGGTGCCACAATGACTGTTCGGTGAAATGAAGTACAGGTATCGGACCAGGGGTTTACTGGATAACAGATCTTTCCATACTTTGGATCTTCATACCTTAAGGGTAAGGCCACACTGGGCGTTTTGGGGAGATTTGGACGCCTGGCGACTAATCGCCTCGTCTTTGCGGCAACCAATCTCCCCAAAAACACCTTCCCTCACTCTGTGCTGACTAAAATTAAAAATTGCTGGCGCTAATCACACGCGGCGGTTTGGTTTCCAAAGTTGCCTCACAAGGAAACTTCAGGCGAATTCGGAAAACGAATTGCCACTTGTGATTTTTCATTTTAGCCGGCGCATAGTGAGGGAAGGCGTTTGAGGAGATTTGGTCGCCGCAAAGACGAGGCGATTAGTCGCCAGGTGACCAAATTTTCCCAAAACGCCCAGTGTGGCCTTACCCTAAATCTACTAGAAAATTGTGTAAACATTAAATAAACCAAATAGGCTTGTTTTGCCTCCAATAAGGATTAATTATATCTTGGTACAAGCGCCTGTTTTATTATTACAACAGAAAACTGAAATCAATTTAAAAAAAAATATATAAAAAAAAATCTGTATTATTTGATCGTTTATGGGAGACTACCTTTCCGTAACTCGTAGCTTTTTGGATAACAAGTTTCTGGATAATGGATCCTGTACATTTTCTTCAGCCTATTTCAAGCTGCTGAAAATTCGATATTGATAAGGATCGCATACGAAGGATATGTATGTTAAACCTCATTGAAAGGTGCCAAAAGTTTTTTTTTTTTTTTTTTCCAGCTTCATGAAATTCTAGTAGGACTGTTTCACCTAGCAGCTGGCATTTATTAATTTTCCTGTTCAGCGTGTTAGTGCTGATGCTCTTCTGCAGTGCTTTACGAGATTTAACATCAGTCTCTGCCCCAGAGGAGCTTACAATTTAAGGTTCTTAACACATTCAACAATGTTTATTTGGCTTGTATGTTTTTGGGAGTGTGAAAAGAAACTACCTGGCGGAAACTTGCGAATACACAGGGAGAACATACAAACTTTTGCAGTTAGTGCCCTGGCTAACGTTAAACTTGGGACCCCAGCATTACAGTGGTGTGATCCCACTGTGCCTCCTATATTCTAAGACCATTTGTAATTGTTTTCATATTATGTATTTGAACCAAAATTACTTGTGTTCTGTGTAGCCATAGGCACAGTCGTTCAAAGCTGAAAAAGGAGAAAAAGGCAGAGGATACAGAGCAGAAAACAGATAAGCTGTGTAGAATACAATGGGATTCTTCAGAACATATCTATTTAATTTGTGTTCACATTAATCGCTCACGGGCGCCATCTTCAGGTGCTCTAATTCCCTTCGGCTATTTACTAATTGTTCCTGCACATGTGCAGTAGACGCGTATAGCAAGGAGCTCCAACTGCGCATGCGTGAAAATGGCGGTCCTTTAGCAAATGTGTTGTGACATAACGAAGATGGCACCCATGAGCTACACTGTGCTACTCTGCATGGGGTGGTCTTTGCAACTTTCTGCAACACTTTTTATAAATAGTGGACTATGCAGGGAGAAAGCGGGGAGGTGAATCGGGTGCTATAAGATGAGGGGGGTTTAGTTCTCCTTTAAGTGGCCATATGTCTGCACATTTACCACAAAACAAAACTCACTAGATAGTGGGGAACACCTTCAAGGAAAACCCCAATAAGAACAAAAACCCTACCGACTACCCTAGGTAGCTGCCCCCCCCAACAGTTTTCTCCTTTAATGCTAGGGGATTTTATCTGTGGTGGTTAATACCAACATCTAATGAATGTCAGCAATCCCTAAATGGTTTCTTTGCTTTCCTCTACTGATAATATTAATGTGCACAAACTATAAGGCCAGTGACACATGGTGCTGTTTGTTGCCTGTCATTTGCGGCGGTAAAAAAACGCCAGAAAATACCCTGCAATAGAAAATTGAGAAAAGGGAAAAAAGCAGTTATTTTAAAGAAAAACTATACCTCCAAAATAAATACTAAAGCAACAGATCGTTTATATCAAATTAAGTGGCATATTAAAGAATCTCACCAAACTGAAATGTATTTAAGTACAGTAAATATTGCCCTTTTACATCTCTTGTCTTGAACCACCATTTTATGATGGTCTCTGTGCTGCCTCAGATCACCTGACCAGAAATACTACAACTCTAACTGTAGCTGGAAGAATTGTGGAAGCCAAAGAGAGAATTCTGTCTGTTAATTGGCTCATGTGACCTACCTTTTTTGTTATGTTTGTGTGCACCGTGAATTCTACAATCCCAGTGGGTGGCCCTTATTTTTTTTAAAATGGCAATTTTCTATTTATGATTACCCAATGACACATAATGCTAAAAGTAAATTATTATTGAAATTGTTTATTTACATAACGCAGAGTTTTAAGTTTAATATATTTTTATAGAGACCTAAATTGTTCGGTGGGTGGTATAGTTTTTCCTTTTACATAAAAAAAAAAAAAAATTAAAAGAAAAGCAAATGACATCAGATTGGGATAAGGTAAGATATCACAAAGTGAGATTGGTGGGGCACCATATAATTGTGGACAGCATTTCAATTATAAGCAATATGAAGAGTAAAATGGCAAGTAAAAAAAGTGTAGCTGCTGTTGACTTGGCAGATTAACAGAATAAATTAAAACATAAAAGAAAGTGGGGCAAATCCGTCAAATAATCGTGAGGTTAGTGGGCACCCAACAATTATGCATCAAATGATTTTTTCGTCAGAAATTGGTCAGAAAATCGTCAGGTTAGAAGATTTGTCGTTCACAGTAAAATCTATCCATTGTCCATTTCTTTACTGGGCCAAGCAGGCAGCTACCCACAGTTTTCCTATTTTCAACTAGAGTAGGCTATATCGCTTGTTATAGTCGCTTTGTTGATGGACAAATCGTACAATGTCTGTCCGGCACTCTGACCTCTAAGTACAGCATTAAAAACCTTTTGTATCAAAGATGTCTACACTCTGTAACTGCACCTTTAGGGTAAGGCCACACAAGGCGATTCGGATTTTGTCATTGTAGCCTATAGGGAAAAACGCTGAGGCAGTTCGGGGAGGTAGTCGCTCATAAGACGAGGTGATTAGTCGCCAGGCGACAATCTCCCCGAATCTCCTCGTGTGGACTAGCCCTTATGCTTGTGAGTATCTTGATGTGTATTTAATCACTCCACCTAGTGCACTCTATACATTTTGTAGTAACATCTGGGAATAGGACAAAGGCCTTTTAACCTCATATTTATGGATTCTGGTCTTTGTTAGCATGATTTATCTGATAAAGTAGTCCCATGTTACTGAAGTTAAGACTTCCTCTGCATTGAATCTGCTCACTGGCCTTGGTCCCCAGGCTGGTGCTTCTCTTTTCTGAAAAGTAGGGTGCTATGCTTTACCTATATTCCCATTGTTTGCTCCATTTTTCAAGAGTCCGTAGAACCCTGATTTTTACATACCCAGAATAGATGGAATTTTTTTCCCCCATACAGACTGGTAGTGTTTTTTTTTAAAAATTTATTTATTTATTTTATCTCCCTTCCCTGACAAATTCCGGTTTCCCACCCCCTCCTTGGAAACGTAAAAATGGTTTTACTGTGTATATACATGTTGGGTGTCTACAGGTGAATCTCGTTCACTTTGAATGTGGGTGACTGTCAGGGGGAATGGTGCATGCTGACTGCTCCCTGATAAATATTTTTTTTTTTCGTATTTTGTGGTAAAACTGTGTCGTTTAGCAGGCACCTGGTTTCAGGCTGACCACTCAATGATCCAGGAGAATTCTGAACTGTTACAATTTGCTACATTTAGGGTCAGGCCACACAAACAGATTCGGGGAGATTAGTCGCCCTCAGCGACAAATCTCCTCTTCTTTGGGGCAACAATCTCCCAGAACTGCCTTTCCCTCTGCCGGCTAAAATGAAAATCACCTGCGGCAATGCATGTCCGGTGCTTCGTTTTCCGAAGTTTCCTCGTGAGGCAATTTCAGGTGACTTCGCAAAACGAAGCGCCGCGTGTACATTGCCGCAGGTGATTTCCATTTTAGCCGGCTGAGGGAAGGGGGAAGACTGTTCGGGAAGATTGTCGCCACAAAAAAGGAGTGACTAATCTCCCCGAATCTGCTCGTGTGACTTGACCCTTAGTTGATACATTTCTCAGTAGTATCTGTGGAATATTAGCAACTATTGTATCAATCCTAAAGGTGGGCATACACGGGCAGATTAAAGCTGCCAATATTGGTCATTTAGACCGAATCGGCAGCTTATCTGCCGGTGTGTGGGCCCTCCCGACCCGTTATGAGGCCAAAAATAGGGCAGATATAGATCGATGAAGTTTGATTTTTTTTTTTCTGTGATCCAGGACCGTATCGGCTAATTGATGCGGTCCTGCGACCTGTCTGCTCCCAGGGCCGAACGTTCAAATTCACCCAGCCGTTTGTGGGCATATCGGGTTAAGATCCGCTCATTTTGCGGCCTCTCCAAACGAGCGGATCTACTAGTGTGTGGCCACTTTTACAGCTGCCTTTAATGAAACTCAGGGATTCTGCTCAGCAGGGACAAAGATGACAAATGTATCAACTAAATGTATCTATTTAAGAGTCAGTGACCCCCCCCCAGGTTGCTTTAGAAGGTAAATATAAAAGTTTTCACTTCAATATTAGAAAAACGGTCACAAATAAAAAACCAAAAGTAATTGGGAAAAGTCTTTATGGTGAACAATCTGAAACCAAATGAACTAAAAAAAAAAGTGTATAGCGGTGAACACATTTTTAAACTGTGTTAGTAGTAAAGTGTAATACTGGCATGATGTGCTTTTGGACACAGATCTCCTCTTCTGTCCTCCGTAATGTTTCTCACACAAGTATTCTGGGATTAATCTCCACCCTCTTGCCAGCTTTGCAGTCATGCAAATTAGCCATGTGGCCAATTCTCAAGGCCAGAGTCCGCTGCCCCTCCTGTTTTATCTGCAGTGACTGAGGGTGGGTTGGTTAGGTGTGGCCAACTCAGGAAGGGAAATCGAGAAAGGCTGTTACTTTTCCTCCTTCCCCCCCCCCATAATGTCCCCAGAGCACAGATCCTGTCATTCATTGCCTGCCAGCACTTCACACCAGACAGCCGACTTTTGGCTGCGCTTCAGATGGGTGTACAGCTGGGACCTGTTACACTTCGGCTGCTTGCCTTTCCAGATATAAATAGCTCTCACTGACTGCCTTCATGAGCCTAATTCCAGAGGTAACAAGCAGGTTAATTACTGTGGGAACAGGTAATGTCTGATTAGTCATCATTCCAACACCTTGACCATAACCTCCTACCTTGTTAAGGGACTCCATTTTCAGAATATACTTTTTTAATAGTATGTGCCATAATCATAAATAGAAAATTGCCATTTAAAAAAAAAAAAAAAAGACAGCCCCCTGGGATCGTACGATTCACGGTGCCCACAAACATACCAAACAAACTATACATGTTAGGTCACATGAGCCAATTAACAGACAGAGATCTGTCTTTTGCTTTCTCACTTCTTCCTGTTAGAGTTGTAGTATTTCTGGTCAGGTGATCTCTGAGGCAGCACACAGACCATCTCTCACAGTTCAAGGCAAGAAATGTAAAAGGACAATATTTACTTAAATGTATATTTTCAGTTTCATAAGGTTCTTTAATATGCCACTTAATTTGATATAGACTTTCTGTTGCTCAAGTATTCATTTTTTCGGTACAGTTTTCCTTTAAGCAGATGCTTTTTTCTGAAGAGTATGGCATATGTATTATACAGCAGAACAATACATTAATTGCACAAACAGGGATCATTACGATAATAAATACAGATAAATGTCAGACAGTAGGAAAGTGTTCCATGCTCTGCTCTGCAGTTTACAATCTAAGTGGAAGGGTAAGTTAGACACAAATAGTAGAATATTAAGTGCTTGACACTGCAATATAAGTGTCATTTGTGTGCTGTGTGGTATTGGGAAGCTGGAGCTGTGTGTTGTCACCTCCAGTGTCCTCTTAAACCCTTTACTTTGAATGACTATTTTTACAAACCCTTGCTAGCTATTGAGCATACTTTTCTTCAGTAAAATGGTGCTGGGGATAAATTCAAAGGACATTTTTGCTATTTTACTGTAAATGGCTTTGAGGATGTGTGCCATTGTGGATTTTGCTGAGGAGACAAAAATACCTTTACTGTTGGAGAATATGCCCAGATTCCATAATTGTGCTGTTAGGCTTGTTTGTTTTTATGTCAAGGCAAGCACCAGATAGCTACCATTTGTTTTTATACAATGAGGAAACGTTTAACTCAGACTGTGCTTTATACTGCACACTATTTGAAGGAAGCAATGTGAGCGTTTAAATGTTTTTGAAACGACAACCACTTCACAGTAAAACAAGATGACTTTCTTGATATTTCAATCAATTTTATCATTCTTTTCTCTCCCCACAGCCGGCTACCCCCATGGATCAGATGGGAAAAATGCGACCCCAGCCATATGGGGCAAGTAATCCATACAGCCAGCAGCAGGGAGCTCAACAGGGACACACTGGGTACCCAGTGCAGCCTTACTCTTCCCAGAGTCCGCAGAGATATCCTATGTCCATGCAAGGAAGACCACAAGGTGGCATGAGCATGCAGTATGGGCAACAGGTACCGTGAAGTCTTTATAGAGACTGTTAAAAATTGAATTGCCCCTTCAAGACTAAATTTTAGTGAGATTTTAACAGTTTTTAATTGGTCGTTTTAATTTTTGTAGTTTTTGAATCCTTTAATTTTTTTACTCTGTTCTTCAGTTTGTCATTTTAGCAGCTATCTGGTTGCTAGGAGTCGCTTATCTTAGCAACCAGATAGAGGTTTGAATGTGATACTGGAATATTAATAGGTGTCCCAAACAGAAAAGTAATAAGTTACCGTACCAATAAAATTGTAGTCTCAAATAGCAATCGTTTTTTGGCTGCTGTGGGTCAATGTCTCCCAGCTGAAAGCTGAAAAGAGGTAGAAGAGGAAGGAAAATATTTTGGAAACTGAAACAATGAAAAAAAACATTAAAATTGGCTATTCTGTAACACACAAAGTTAATTTGAAGGAGAACTACCCATTTAAGGCATGTTTCTCAAATACCTTGTTTCAGCTGCTTGAGAAGCATTCAAAACTGCCACTGATGCCTCCCAGACTAATGGAAATTACTGAAAATACTAGCCCTGGCTATTTTGACATGGTTCAAATGACGCTGCCAAGTCACTCTAAACTGCTTCTGTTGCCAGTCGCCTTAAGCAGATGTACAAGCTTGACAATTGGGCAGTCTTCCAAAAAATCGACCCACATACCATTACCGTAAAAGTGTGAATTAAAGGAGTTGTAATATAAAATGTGAAATATAATCTTGTCCCCAATTTTCAAACCCTTTAATGACATAGCATGCTATTATTCTGGTTAAGCTACCATTGTCTGCTCCTATTTGCTCCACAGATGTCTCCATATACTCAGCAGAGTCCCGGGTCCTACACTCAACAGAGCCAGTCTCCTTACTACAACCAGCAGAGCCTCCACCCTACACAGCAACCACAAACAACTCCCCCACAGAACCAGTATTCTCAGCAGCAATCAGGTCCTCAGTCTTATTCGCAGCAACAAGCTCCATCCTCTCAGCCTCCCCCTACTCAATCTGGACAGCCCACATTTACCCAACAGCAGTCCCCATCCCCATCTTCATACACACAGCAGCAGGGTGCCCCCACCAGCTCACAGAGCCAGTCACCGTATACCCAACAAACTGCCCAGTACTCCTCTACACAGCAGCAGGTTTCAACTTATCCCTCGACAGGAGCACAACAATCGGGAACATACACTCAGCAGCGGTTTCCTCCACCACAGGTAAAAGAAGCCTAGCTGTTGAACAGCATTAACATTTCTTGTGGGTGAGCACTGCCTTCAACATCTTATTTGTCCTCCAGACATTTTTTACTTCAGTTACATTTAATGTTATTCGCAGGAGCTCTCTCAGGATTCCTTCACATCACAAGCATCATCCACACCTTCTCTGGGCTCCAGCAAAGGGCAGGATGACTTGAGTATGGGAATGCAACCACGGCCTTCTAGTCTACCTGTAAGTCCTTATGTGAATTTCATTCCTGTTACCAACTTCCATGAACATTGACTTAATATTTATTAATATATTTCAGAGCAGCAGAACTAATAATTTTAAAATCTGCTTCAGGACTGTTTTAGACATGAAATGTATTTTGCTTTAGACTGTGCACACTATTTCTTATCTCTCCATGAGTTATCCTTTTATCCCTAATTGAGCCACTCAAGAATTTAAGGTAATTTGTGTGGCATCTGTTTTCTGAAAGGCAGAAATGGCACATTTTTAAATTTAACTCTATAACTTGTGGATTTTTTTAACACTTTTTTCCCAGGATCTTTCTGGTTCTATTGATGATCTCCCAATGGGTGCAGAAGGAGCACTGAGTCCAGGCGTCAGCACATCCGGGATCTCCAGCAGCCAAGGCGAGCAGAGCAATCCTGCCCAATCTCCTTTCTCACCTCACACTTCCCCACACCTCCCTGGCATTAGGGGTCCTTCCCCTTCTCCTGTTGGTTCCCCGGCAAGTGTGGCACCATCTCGCTCTGGACCCTTGTCTCCAACTGCTGTCCCTGGTGAGTTAAAAAATGTCCAAGGTTTAAACAGGGAGCACAATTAATATTAATTTAACAGTCTGGTTATAAATTAGTAAATGTCATGATGCTTGTCATTATGGAGTTTTGCATAGAACTTTACTATTAAATTAATTTTGTCTCTTCAGGAACTCAGATGCCCCCACGGCCCCCTAGTGTGCAGTCAGATGGTCTGATCCACCCTACAATGAACCAGGCTAGCCTTGGGCAGGAGCGAGGTTTGTGAAGGTTCATGAAAGAAACAGAGGACTGAGCTGGGTAACACTGCGTTCATAACCATTTTTTTTCTTTTGTAACAGGGTACATGCAGAGGAATGCACCGATACCTCAATATGGATCCCCTCAGCCTGGCCCAGCACTTTCCCCTCGCCAGTCTACTGCGGCACAAATGCATTCTGGGATGGGGTCCTATCAACAAAATTCCATGGGTAGCTATGGTCCTCAGGGAGGACAGTATGGACCTCAAGGTTAGTGTTTTGCTTTTGTGACTCAGTAGCTCCTACTAGTGTATGTAGAGCTGACTCAAGTCTACATGACCTTAGATCCCACAAATATAGGACAGAAATGCACATTTTAAATCCACATAGTAATTTTTTCCACTTCAGTTTCCGGGCAGTTTCAAGTTAATGTCTTAATTTTATTTGATCTCCACTTGTGTAGTCATCTTTCTCCCCTCTTTTTGTTAAAGGAACAGTAACACAAAAAATTTTGGTATTAAAAAGTCCATATCCCCCCACTAATGATAGGTCTACCCTGCATAAAGTTTATTAAAATCAATGCTTTATTAAAAAAAATACTGTTTGAAAACAATACTTCCTGTGTACTGCAAAACGGCGATAGGGCAACTCGCTCTTCATCTTCCCCCTAACCCGACTTCTGCCAAACCGGAAGCTCTACAACTGTGACAGCAGCCCATTCTATTACACAGCATACAAGCTGGATTTGGTGGGAAGTGGCAGCGATCTCATTTTTTCCACCAGCTTACCTCGTAGTAGCAGGACTGTGGAACACAGACTGTTGCCACAGTGCTCTTTCCCATGCTAGCAGGTGTAACGGGCCCGAAGGCACAGTAATAGTGTAGACCAAAGAGGAGACCAGACCAGGTTCGAGGTACAAGAGGGTTTATCCAAAGAATCGTCAAAATACAGGCAAATAGGTCAGACCAGGCAGAAGACAAGCAGAATCGAAGAACAGGCAGGAATCGGTACACAAGAATCAAATATAGATAATCACACCCAGGAACTCTGTAGCAGGAACCTATAGTTGGGCAAGGACTGGAAGGGGAAGTAGGTTTAAATAGTCTCTGGGTTGGCGCCAAATTTTGACGCGCTTGCGTCAGACGCAGACGCCAGCGTCCTCACGCTGACGTCTTGACGCCGGCGCCCGATTCTGACGCCGGCGCCCGATTCTGACGCTGGCGTCCGTTCCGTCGCCGACGACCAATCCGGGAGTGGGAAGAAGGTGAGGTCATAGAGCTGTGCCCAGCAGGAGCCATGTGGTGAGGCAGGTGGTCGCCATCTTGGACGCCATCTTGACGACCTGAGGTAGATTCCATTACAGTACCCCCCTCCTTAGGGGGGGCCTCAGGACCACCGAGTCTAGGGGAGAGAGGGAATAGTTTATGGAATCTACGAACCAAGATGGGCGCATGGACATCTGAGCTCCTGACCCAGGAGCACTCCTCGGGACCGAATCCCTTCCACTCGATGAGATATTGAAGAGTGCCCCTGGAAAAACGAGAGTCCAAGATCCTCTTCACCTCGAATTCCTGATGATCGTCGACCAGGACTGGAGCTGGGGAAGAAGAAGAAGAAGAAAAGGACACAGCAGGCTTAAGGAGAGAGACATGGAAGGCATTCGGGATCCGCATCTCTGGAGGGAGTTGAAGACGAACCGCCACCGGATTGATGATTTCAATGACAGGAAAGGGACCGATGAATCTGGGACCAAGCTTTGGGGTAGGAATCTTCAGGCGGATGTTACGGGTGGAAAGCCAAACTTTGTCACCAGGAGCATAGGGTGGAGCGGAAACCCTCTTCTTGTCGGCAAACCTCTTCTGGACCAGGGAGCTCTTCTGCAGATTAGAGGCAACAGCAGCCCAAATAGCCATCATGTGGGCAGCCTGATCGTTGGCAGCAGGAACATTAGTGAGGAGAAGATCCTGAGGGAACGCCAAAGGATTCTGACCGTAGACACAGAAGAAAGGCGACTGATGCGAGGAAGAATGCAAAGCATTGTTATGGGCGAACTCAGCCCAGGGAAGGAGGTCCGACCAGTCGTCTTGGCACAGGGAAACATGGCAGCGAAGAAACTGTTCCAAAGCCTGGTTTACTCTCTCAGCAGCTCCATTGGACTGTGGGTGATAGGCAGAAGAAAATTGCAAAGAAATGTTGAGAGCTTTGCACAAGGATCTCCAGAATCTAGACACGAATTGTGAGCCACGGTCAGAGACGATCTCGGCAGGAAACCCATGGAGACGAAAAATATGTTGGATGAAAAGTTTGGAAAGTTCAGGAGCAGAGGGAAGTTTGTGGAGGGGAATGAAATGAGCCATTTTGCTGAACCTGTCAACGACAACCCAGATGACAGTGTGACCGGAGGAGACAGGCAGATCCACAATAAAATCCATGGCAAGGTGAGTCCAAGGACGAGATAGAATGGGTAATGGAAGAAGGAGTCCTTTGGGAGGAGAATGTCCAGACTTGGAAATGGCACAGATGGTACAAGAAGAAACAAAATCTTTAACATCCTTTCTCATGGATGGCCACCACACCAGGCGAGAAAGGAGTTCGGTGGTCTTCTCCACTCCGGGATGACCGGCCTGTTTGGAACTGTGAGCCTGGGATAGGATAGACTGGCGACAATCAGGAGGGACAAAGGTAACCCCTAGAGGTATATTGTCAGGAGCAGAAGCTTGAGCGGAAAGGATTTGCGAAGCCAAGGAGGGAAATAGGGCAGCGACGATCTTGGAGGAAGGCACAATGGGTTCAGGATCTTCGGAGCAGGGAACTTCAGGAACAAAACTTCTTGACAAAGCATCAGCCTTTCTATTTCTAGAGCCAGGACGAAAGGTGATGACGAAGTTAAAACGGGAGAAGAACAGTGACCATCTGGCTTGTCGAGGATTCAAACGTTTGAGGGACTGGATAAATTCAAGGTTCTTATGGTCTGTAAAGATGGTCACGGGAATGGAGGATCCCTCCAATAAATGTCTCCACTCCTCCAGGGCGAGTTTCACTGCCAATAACTCACGATTCCCCACATCGTAGTTCTGCTCGGAGGAGGAAAATTTCTTAGAAAAGAATGCACAGGGATGTAGCTTCCCATCCAAGGATGATCTCTGTGACAAGACAGCTCCAACTCCCACATCTGAGGCGTCGACTTCGAGGAAGAAGGGAAGAAGAAGTTCGGGGTGTCTGAGAATAGGTGCAGAAGAAAAGGCAGTTTTCAAGGCTTCAAAGGCTTCCAAGGCTAGAGGAGGCCAGTGCTGTGGTTTACCCCCTTTGCGGATAAGGGCCAGGATAGGAGAGATCTTGGAAGAGAAACCTTTAATAAATTGTCTGTAATAGTTGGCAAAGCCAATAAACCTTTGGATAGCCTTGACACTTGTGGGGAGGGGCCAATCAAGAATTGCTGAAACCTTGGCTGGGTCCATCTTGAAACCCTGCTGGGAGATGATGTACCCAAGAAAAGGGATGGAAGACACTTCAAACGAACACTTTTCCAATTTAGCGAAGAGATTATTCTTTCTTAGGCAAAGAAGAACTTCCTTCACTTGGGAGCGATGCTCGAGGAGATTTTTGGAAAAGATAAGAATGTCATCCAGATAGACGACGACACTTTGCCCCAACAGGTCTCTGAATATATCATTTACAAACTCCTGGAAGACCGCGGGGGCATTACATAGTCCAAACGGCATGACTAGATATTCATAATGCCCGTCTCGGGTATTGAAGGCGGTCTTCCATTCGTCCCCTTCACGAACTCTGAGGTTATAGGCACCCCGAAGATCCAGCTTAGTGAAGATCTTGGCCCCTCTTAACTGATCGAAGAGTTCGGATATTAGGGGGAGAGGGTAACGGTTTTTAATGGTGATTTTGTTTAACCCCCTATAGTTGATGCATGGTCGCAGACCTCCGTCCTTCTTTTCGACAAAGAAAAATCCAGCACCAGCAGGGGAGGAAGAAGGGCGGATGAAGCCTCTTTGGAGATTTTCCTGAATGTAGGTCTTCATGGCAGCCGTTTCAGAGGGGGAAAGAGGATAGGTGCAACCCCTGGGAGGCATGGAACCAGGAAGAAGTTCGACCGGACAGTCATAGGGTCGATGAGGAGGAAGGGTCTCTGCAGAGCCCTTATTGAAGACATCAGCAAAATCTTGATAGACGAATGGAAGGGACAACTTGGAAGAAACAGAAGAAACCTTGATAAGGGGTACAGCAGGCAAACAGTTCCGTTGGCAATAGGGGCTCCAGCGGGAGACTTGAGAGGAGGACCATTCAATGACTGGATTATGGGTGCACAACAAGGGAAGTCCCAAAACGAGTGGAGTTGAAGGGCAATCGATGAGTAGGAAGGCCAATCTCTCCAGATGCATGGTGCCCACTCTAAGAGAAAGTTCAGCGGTGGTTTGAGAGATAATGGCCGAAGACAGAGGGCGGTCATCAATATCCAACACCCGCAGAGGAGAGGCCAAGGGTTGTAGGGGAACCGCATGACGAGCAGCAAAAACTCTGTCCATGAAATTTCCGGCAGCACCAGAGTCCAGGAAAGCTTGCACTGGGATCTTCTGGGAACCGAATTGGATCTGTGCTGGAAGAAGGAAGCGTTGAGTAGAGGGTTGGGGAGAATGACAAACACCACCCAGATAGGTCTCCCCAAACCTACCTAGGTGCTGGCGTTTCCCGGCTTCACAGGACACTCATGGGCAAAGTGCGATTTGCCCCCACAATACAGGCATAGGCCGGCAGCCCTTCTCCGTAGCTTCTCCTGTTCGGAAAGACGAGCCCGTCCGATCTGCATGGGTTCCTCAGTAGATGGAGCAGAGGAAGCAGAAACCGCAGGAGTAGGAGAGGAAAAAGCAGAAGCCGGATTGAAGAGTAGGGGCCTCTGGAAGCGAGGAGCCAGGGTGGATTGGAACCGGGGATACTTCTTCGAACGCTCTCTGTCGAGCTCGAGTTGAAATTCCCTCTGCCGGGTGTCAACCTTTATAGCCAACGCCACCAGATCCTCCCACCGAGAAGGAATTTCCCGGGAGACCAAGTCGTTTTTGATCCGCATGGCTAGGCCGTTGTAGAAGGCGGCATGGTACCCATCATTGTTCCAGGTGGTCTCCGCAACTAGGGTGCAGAACTCAATAGCGTACTCTGGAACAGAGCGAGTGCCTTGCTGGATCTGGAACAGACGAGCAGAGGATGCCATAGCTCGACCAGGGGCATCAAAGACGACCCGAAGTTCACGGATGAAGGCACTGGCGTTGTCAATCAAAGGGTCCCCTTCTCCCACAGAGGTGATGCCCACTCCAAAGCCTTCCCCTGCAGGCGAGTAATCATGTGCCCCACTTTAGCTCGTTCGGATACAAACTGACCTGGCAGCAGGGCGAACTGGATCTCGCACTGGTTGATGAAACCTCTGCATGCATCAGGATCGCCGCTGAAGAGGGGAGGCGCAGGAATGCGAGGTTCCGAAGGCTGAAGTGGGCTTGCAGGAACGGCCACAGGGACCGGGGCCACAGGTGACAATGCCGACAGTTTGTCCAGGATAGCTTCAAGAGCCTGAGCGAAGTGTGACTGCTGGGCTTCGTATGACTGCATGTGGGAAGCCAGACCGCGGATAGCGCCACCGACATCAGGTGGAGCTGGAGTCTCCTCCGAAGGGTCCATGGCCCAACTATACTGTAACGGGCCCGAAGGCACAGTAATAGTGTAGACCAAAGAGGAGACCAGACCAGGTTCGAGGTACAAGAGGGTTTATCCAAAGAATCGTCAAAATACAGGCAAATAGGTCAGACCAGGCAGAAGACAAGCAGAATCGAAGAACAGGCAGGAATCGGTACACAAGAATCAAATATAGATAATCACACCCAGGAACTCTGTAGCAGGAACCTATAGTTGGGCAAGGACTGGAAGGGGAAGTAGGTTTAAATAGTCTCTGGGTTGGCGCCAAATTTTGACGCGCTTGCGTCAGACGCAGACGCCAGCGTCCTCACGCTGACGTCTTGACGCCGGCGCCCGATTCTGACGCCGTCGTCCGTTCCGTCGCCGACGACCAATCCGGGAGTGGGAAGAAGGTGAGGGCATAGAGCTGTGCCCAGCAGGAGCCATGTGGTGAGGCAGGTGGTCGCCATCTTGGACGCCATCTTGACGACCTGAGGTAGATTCCATTACAGTAGGCAGGTGATGACAAGCCTGTGGTACCTGAGGAAAATAAGTCTGCACCACGGCCCCGAGTCCACAGCAACTCCTACACCAGCTCTGACGAGCCCACAAAGCCCCTGGCAGCAGAGACGAAGACCCCGGCGAACCTAAAGTCATGGAGGAACAGAAGACCCAGGATTGCTGGCAGCAATCGCCTGCTCTTTACAGTTAGAGACACAAAAAGACAACGGAGCCTCGCGCATCAGAAGAAAAAAGCAGAACCAACAACCTTGCAAAGCCAGCGCAGACACGACACTTCAACTTCCTCCAGAGAGAATGCATCTACTAACAGTCACGATCCAGCCACCATGTGCAGTCTGCCTCCGTTGTACTGCCTGGTGAGCGACTTTGCTCCAGCATGTTGGGTAGCTGAGGATGTTGAAGTGTCACGAACAGTGGCTCTGCAGCTTGTGCGGCAATGGCCTGCTCTGGTTCTGCTTTTTTCTTCTGATGCCTAAGACTCTGTTGTCTTTTTGTGATTCTAACTGTAAAGAGCAGGCGATTGTTGCCAGCAATCCCGGGTCTTCTGTTCCTCTATGACTCTAGGTTCGCCGGGGTCTTCGTCTCTGCTGCCAGGGACTTTGAGGGCTCTTGTTGGAGCTGCGGTAGGAGTTGCTGTGGGCTCGGGTGCGGGGCCGAGGTGCAGACTTCTTATTTGCCTCAGGTACCACAGGCTTGTCATCGCCTGCTAGCATGGGAGTGAGCGCTCGGGCAGTGCTCAGTGTTCCACAGTCCTGCCACTACGAGGTAAGCTGGGGGGATAAAAGGGGATCTCTTCCACTTCCCACAAAATCTGGCTTGTATGCTGTGTAATAGAATGGGCTGCTGTCACAGTTGTAGAGCTTAGCTTCCGGTTTGGCAGAAGTCTGGTTAGGGGGAAGATGCAGAGCTGCAGAGTGAGTCGCCCTATCGCCGTTTTGCAGTACACAGGAAGTAGTGATTTCAAACAGTATTTTTTTTAATAAAGCATTCATTTTAATAAACGTTATGCAGGGTAGACCTATTTATTACTGGGGGAAATGGATTTTTTAATACAAAAATTTTTTTACTGTTCCTTTAATTTACATTTTTCCCTAAATTTGTAGCATAGGAATGATAATCTAAAGCTCACACAGAATAAGTAATACAACAAAAGATATTGAAAAATTGTAATCTGTCAAGGCATCAGACTTTCAGATTTCTGCAGTTGTGAAAATACATTGCTACGAAAAAGTGCCATGCTCATAATATTGTGTACTGGTCATGGCCATGATAGCATTAGTATGAATGGGAAGGAATAGCTTTGTGAATAAAAAAAAAGGCTAAACGTTGATATCTAGAATTTAAGGATGTACAAACTACGCAAATGTAAAATTTGCATTGCACAATTTTGGTTGTAACTGTCATTACTGGAGCCACTCATTTTACATCTAGGTTCTCAAATATCAACCGTGGACCTATTCAAATGTATGTTACAACCTCTCCTTAGGTGTTCAGTTTGTTAAATTTTTTTTTACAGGAATTGGTATTTAAAGTTTTACTTGCATTTTTGTTGTATATTTGATGTGGGAGGGCCCATATCCATGTCATCTGGAAATGCCTGCCTTCAATGACAAAGTTTACATATTGCCAGATTTATGGTATATAGCAGTAGGGAATGAGATAAGTACATCTGCGTTATGCTCATTTATCCTTGATACATATCGCCATGTGGTTATGTTTCCAAAATGTGTTGTCAGACCTTATCAATGATTCTTTAAATATCTATTTGCTGGTTACTGCAGAGTACAAAGTAAGGAGCCATTGGCCAAAACCAAGTAGTTAAAGGACAGGGGTTTCTGTAGTTTAATTGTATGAGTCGAGGCTTCTCTCTTCCTTGGGTAAGTACTTATTCAATTCAGTAATCTTCCCCTCTTATATAACATTGGATATGTGTTTTATTTCGTATTGGGCCACAAGCAGTGATTCGGGAACTTTTGCTTGATCCTGGAAATTTGCGGTTATATCACTGTGGGTTGTATCTGAAACAGACTGGTTGTATTTTAAGAGATTCAAAGCAGATAAATGTAAGTTTAGGGCGTAGGATTATTTTAAAATCTTTATATGCACAGGATTTAACAAACTATGAGATCATCACATTTCTCAAGTATTTTAAGGACTTGTCTTTAAAAATGTAGCTTTAATAAAATGTTTTGTGTATTTTGTGTAGGTGGGTATCCACGTCAGCCTAACTATAATACCATACCCAACGCTGGATACTCTGCAGGAGGAATGGTCCCGCTTGTTGCAGGTGGGCAGATGCATGGGCAGGGAGGAATGCCTCAGTACACCGGACGCATGGGCCACTCTGGTATGGGCAACCGTCCATATGGGCCTAACATGGGCAGTATGCCGCCACAGGTGGGCTCTGGGATGTGCCCACCTCCTGCAGGCATGAACCGCAAAGCACAAGAGGCTGCTGGCATGCATGCCACCCCCAACTCGTTACAGAGCAGGTGAGCAAGGCAGGGCTACATCTTGGCCCATTTTAACTTTTTGGTATTTAATTTGCTGTTTTGCTATAAAGAAATAGCGGGCTACATCTGTGAGAAAATACTTTTTTTTTTTTTTATAGGTACTTTACTTTCCAGAGCTATCCTTTGTGTGCAGAAATTTGCTTAATTGTTATTTACCCCCCACAGGTCTCCAGGATATCCAAACATGAACCAGGGTGGAATGATGGGATCTGGCACACCTTATGGTCAAGGCATGAATAGTATGGCGGCTATAATGAACCCACAGGGAAATCCCTACATGAGTGGCAACATGGTTAACAACTCAGGTATGGGAAAGATATAGTAGAATGGCTGACAATTTTTGTGGATGAGTATGCATGAGTCTCATCACCAGAAGGTAAAGCTACGTTTATACAGAGTGTGTGCTCCCAACTCCAAAATGTTGTTGCTAGTCCATTGACAGAGCACTGTTTTCAGACCTACTGAAACAATTCTTTGTTGCCAAAAAAAAAAGTTGATTCAGTGTTGGACAAAACTGATCATGTCATGTTTAATCTGTTCATCTGTTTCAGGCATGGCTGGCAGTCCAGATCTCATGGGTCTTCCTGATGTCAAGTTGACTCCAACCCCTAAAATGAACAACAAAGCAGATGGGACACCAAAATCAGAGACCAAATCTAAGGTACAAGGAGTTTTTTCATATTTATATTTTTGCTGAACATCTCTCATACAACAATAAACAGGCACGTGAATTGAAGGAATAATCTTCAGTCAAAATGTTCAGTTGCAGATGCAGCCAAGGCATTTCTAAAACAGTGCATCGGTTAACCAGGGTTCCTCATATTCAGGTGATCTAGCTAGATGTGGGATTTGTTTGCGGTAGGAAGGGGAGTGGGTTAAAGATCGGTGGTAAGGAAAGGCTATGGGCAGGAGGAGAAGTTAAAGAAAAAAGGGAAGGAGTAAGAAAAGAAGAGATTTTTAATACATATATTTGACTTTCCAGTTACTGTTCAAGATGTAAAATTATAAAGCACCCCTTCCATAGCATTCAGTGAAACGCTTAAACTTGCAAAAGCAAATAGTGTTAAAATGCTTTGTTTACTTACTTGAACCTATCCACATTCTATTGAGACAAATTACCAAATGTTTAATACAAAGTTTGCATTGTATGAGGTTATGGTTCTTACAATAGCCATGTTTTATTGTACAAAAAGCTGTTTTGTTTAAAAATCTCCAATTAATTGTAGTAATTAAGTGTGATATCCTTGTTTGTACCACTCAACTAGAATTAAAGGGGTTGTTCACCTCCCAAACACTTTTTTCAGTTGTTAATTTCAGATTGTTCCCCAGAAATACTTTTTTCAATTACTTTCCATTATTTATGTTTTGACTATTTTTCCAAAATTTAAAGTTTTTAATTTTGCCTGTGGTGTTTCAGTCTGGCAGCTCAGTGATCCAGGTGCAGACTCTAAACTGTTAAAATTTTGCAATGTTTAGTTGATACTTTTCTCACCAGCATCTCTGGATTATTAGCAACTATTGTATCAATTCCAACAACTGCCCATAGATTCTGCTCAGCAGAGACAAAGATAGGAAATGTATAAACTAAATGTATCAATTTAGAACAGTTCACGGAGTCTGCAACCCCCCTTACCAGAGCTGCTTTATAAGGCAAAAAAAGACACTTTACACTAAAATATTTGAAAAACGGCGACACATAGAAAGTAATTGGAAAAAGTCATAATTTCTGGAAATCTATCTGAAAACAACTAGTTGTTTGAAGGTGAATAACCCATTTAACCCATCATTTGCAGAAGTTAATGTTACTGTAGTTGAACTTTGCATTCATTTTGCCGGCATGTCTTTAATTTAAGCTTTTATGTTTTTGAAATACAGAAGTCCAGTTCCTCCACTACTACAAATGAAAAAATTACAAAGCTGTATGAGCTGGGAGCAGAGCCTGACAGGAAGATGTGGGTAGATCGTTACCTGTCGTTCATAGAAGAAAAGGCCATGGGCATGACCAACCTACCAGCAGTGGGCAGGAAGCCACTTGATTTGTACCGCCTATATGTGTCTGTCAAGGAAATTGGAGGGCTAACCCAGGTAATTATGTTGGCGTTTTGTGTGAGGTTCTTCTGTCTTGACCCAACTTTACTGTTCTAATTTATATATTGGATAATACCCCCCCCCAACCAGGTAAACAAAAACAAGAAGTGGCGAGAGCTGGCAACAAACCTGAATGTGGGCACTTCAAGCAGTGCTGCAAGCTCACTAAAAAAACAGTACATACAGTGTCTGTATGCCTTTGAATGCAAAATTGAGAGAGGAGAAGATCCACCGCCAGATATCTTTACCTCTGCTGAATCCAAGAAACAAGCCAAGATTCAGCCCCCTTCACCAGGTAGGCATGCAGTAGTTTATTGCTGCATATAACTGCTTTTGGTAAGAGTAGCATTTCTGGCACACAATAAATATTTTGCTATGCAAAATAAAGTATTAATAATGAGTGCAAATCCACCTGCACCAGAGAAGCTCCCAGAGCATGGCCATAATTTGACATGCTTGTAATGAGCATGTGCCCCTGAACACATGCATGTGATACAGGATTGGGGATGTGTCAGCTGATCCTGTACATGAGCAAAATGGAGCACTGCCTCATTATGTGTCCCCCAATTTGGCAACACACACCAGGAGCTCCCTCCTGATGTAGGTGTCATAGCACTCTAGAGAGGAATTGACAGAATACTTTTGTTTCACCTACTGTAGTGTGGATGACAATATTTGCATGGTATGTGCCCTTTCAATGAAAAGATTTAGATTTCAAACATCTCTCAATAATAAAACTGCATTTATCAACTACTTCAGCTTTTACTTTTTTATATATTTTTTTCTGCTGGGAAAGGTGCCATTACCAGTGTGTTCTAACAATTGTGCTGCCACAACCAGTTGAACAAAAAGATAATCTACCTATTCAATTTTTTATTGACTTGCACTTTTCTTCCCCTATATTTATTCTGTTCTGTGCTTTCAATCACCGATTGAAAAGAAGGCAGTGACAAAGCTATGATCTTTGTAAAGAATTTGTAGGTGAGGTAATCTAAGCCTGTTAAACTTTTTTTTTTTTTTTTTTTTTATTTCTGCAGCTGGCTCTGGCTCTATGCAGGGGCCACAGACCCCTCAATCTACAAGCAGTTCAATGGCTGAAGGAGGAGACCTTAAACCCCCAACGCCAGCATCAACTCCTCATAGCCATATGCCACCTATGCCTGGTATGAGGTAGGTAAATGTGGCAGCTGCCACCAGTCTTCTTGAGAAAAGCTCATGTTAGAATAGGTAAATACCCTGGCTATATGTAAATACACTGGCTTTGTCATTCAGTCTACACATTACGTAAACTTCTTGCACCTTTCTGCAGAAATAATTCCGTAGGTCTTCAGGAGGCATATGATGGTTCAGATCCTTCCTACCAGAAAAGAAATTCCATTACCCCAAATCCTGGGTACCAGACAGACATGATGGGCAGAATGCCTTATGAGACGGGCAAGGATCCTTATGGGAACATGAGAAAAGGTTGGTGTGTGCTAGTGTAGCCAGCATAATTCTACAGTCTGTTATTTGGATCTTATGTGTTCTTCCGCTTATACTGATGCAGTAGATTTAAGTGTGATGTTCTTCCTTTCCTTAAGGAGCAGACCCTTTCATGCCCTCAGGACAAGGTCCAAGTGGGACAATGGGGGACCCTTATAGCCGCGGTACAGGTCCTGCTATGCCCAACTTGGGACAACGTCAGCACTACCCTTACGGTGGTTATGACAGAGTGAGGTGAGTTCCAACATATTGTAAGGCAATATGATTGTAGTAATGTTCTATAACATAGTGAAGTGGTCTGCACAGCCCCTTTTTGTGAAAAAGTTTTTCATCTTCATTACATTTCAGGGGTGAGCCTGGTCTAGGCCCTGAAGGTGCAATGGGAACTGGAGGTAATCCGCAAAATATGATGCCTTCCAATGCAGACAGTGGCATGTATTCTCCTGGACGATATCCACAGCAGAGGTGAGAAAGGAAAGCAAAATGCTTTGCTTTTAGTGGTGGGAGATGTTCTCTGGAAATTGAAGCCATATGCTTTTTTGAGTTACCTGAATGTTCTTTGCAGGCATGACTCCTATGGGAACCAGTATCCCACGCAGGGCACAGCTGCTGGCAGCCCGTATTCTAGCCAACAGAACCCTCTGTACCAGCAACAGGTGAGTAATGACCACAATCTCTGGATAGATATGCTATAATTCTCCATCTTTTGTTGACCATTTACTCTAGTATGGGAGCAGATTAATGAGTGCTCCCATTTTTTTTTCTTTCCACTCTGATGCTTAAAAAAAATGCAAGTTGTGTTCTTCCAGCTAGTTTTGTTTAAAAATATTAATCTGTAAGGTCTTGTATGCATGACATATGGCCTAGTATTGTTCATCCCTACGTGGCAAAATATCTAGCCATAACTGTTGAGAAGTGATAGTACCCCTGACAGACTCTGTATTTAAAGTCACTAGAATGAGTGTCAACTAGATACTGCAATTTTAATTGGCTTCTATCTGCTTAAAGGACCAGTAACACCAATTTTTTTTATTTAAAAAATCAAAACTATACCCTCCAAATAATACCCATATCCTATTACATGTTCCATATTTACCTTGGGTTTAGCTTAAAAATTCACCAATAAAAATCGCCTCCATGTTGTTCAATACATTTTGAAAACAGGCGAAACGGCGATCAGCAACTGCAGCTCTGTCCTATGTGCGCGTCCCCGACAGCTTTCCTACTCGCATGACTTCCGGCTCAGGACTGAACCCGGAAGCAGCTTCATTTTCAAGGCAGACAGCGGAGGATTCGGATGCTGATATTCTCCTCTTATGTGCTGGTAGAGGCACACACTGAAAGGCTGCTGCAGATCATCGCAGGAGGGGAGAGGCAGACAAACGGAAGGGCAGGGGGAGAGGTAGACAAACGGAAGGGCAGGGGGAGAGGTAGACAAACGGAAGGGCAGGGGGAGAGGTAGACAAACGGAAGGGCAGGGGGAGAGGTAGACAAACGGAAGGGCAGGGGGAGAGGTAGACAAACGGAAGGGCAGGGGGAGAGGTAGACAAACGGAAGGGCAGGGGGAGAGGCAGACAAACGGAAGGGCAGGGGGAGAGGCAAACAAACTAAAGGCTGCTGCAGAAGATCACGGAAGGGCAGGGGGGAGAGGCAGACAAACGGAAGGGCAGGGGGAGAGGCGAACAAACTAAAGGCTGCTGCAGAAAATCACGGAAGGGCAGGAGGGAGAGGCAGACAAACGGAAGGGCAGGGGGAGAGGCAGACTTACGGAACGGGAGGGGGAGAGGCAGACATACGGAACGGGCTGCTGCTAAAAATCATGTAAGGGCTGGGGGGAGAGGCACAAATGAAATGGCTGCATCAAATGATCGGTTGAGGAGAACAGATAAGACCACACTGACAGCGTGGAAGACGCTTAGGGGTAACTAGTGGTTGCTAGGTGACGTCACTTCCGGAAGTGACGTCACAAACCAGGAACTCGCAACCCAAAGAACAGGAAGAGATTCACAGTGGCGCGCAGGCAGGGAAAAATAAGCTTTTCTACTGCTGCAAGATGGCGGGGCCCCTTGGAAAACTGCGGTTTCCATTTTTTTGACTATCCTTACTAGGAAGCATGATGCAGCTGCATATTGGATGTTAGCAATGTAAGTACATTGATTGGGACTGGGTTCTCTAAAAGGTGTTACTGGCCCTTTAATGAGAAAAAAACCTGATTGTTCAGTAATTGCACATTTTGTTCAGTTATCAGTGTGGTTTAACCTATACTACGTCATCCACTTTCTCTGCCTTCCTGCATATACATTTGGTGTGTCTTGATGCCTTTTTGCTCTGCTCAAAGATGGGATGAAGTCTTCATTCTTCTGTTTTCATATTTTAAGATTGTATTTAACAGTAATTTGCAGTAATCACAGGAGCTCAGTCATGCTGCATACTATAGTCCTAAACAGTTTGATCCAGTGGTATTTTCCTTTATCTTTTAGCCTGCTTTTTTAATGTTTTGCATCCATTGCTCCTTTTCTGGTTGACACAGAATATTAAAGCTAATTGTTTGCACTTCTGCAACTTTTCATCCTTTCCATAGAACTACAAAAGGCCCATGGATGGTAGTTATGGCCCTTCTTCAAAACGTCATGAAGGTGAAATGTATGGTGGCCCATACAGTGCAGGGCAAGCTGGGCAGAACCAACAGCAGCCCCAGCCACCACCTCAACAGCAGCCCCCAGGGTCTGGAGCACCACCCCCAACCCCTGGACAGCCTCCTGCAGTTACGAATACTCAGCCGCAGGACCCTTATGTGCAGTATGGAGGCAGCTATCCCCAGGGAACTGAACGCCGACCGGTTGCCAGTGGGCAGAACCAATTTCCTTTCCAATTTGGACGTGAAAGAGTGTCTGCTGCTCCTGGGAGTAACTCCCAACCCCCTTTACCATCCAGTATAATGAGCAACTCAGGAGAGGGAAACCAACAAGGCGCTATTTGGCAAAGCAGAAATGATATGAGCTATAACTACCAAGGCAGGCCTGGACCTCCTGCAGCTAATATCCAGGGGCAAGGCTACCATTCAGTCCCCCCACGTGGGGAAGACATGCTGCACTCAGACCAGCGTCTCGGTCATGAAGGTCAGTGGCCGCCTCATGTTAACAGGCAGCAGCCACCTTATGTGCCTGCTCCTGGACCTCCCATGACACGGGCTCCCCCACAGTCTGGGTATCAAGCCTCTCCCAGCATGCCCAACCATCTGCCTCAGGTACCTAGTCCAGCAACTCCTCGTCCCCTGGAAGCCCACACTTCACCCAGTAAGTCTCCGTTCTTGAAGATGCAGAAGGCTGGACCACCTGTGCCTGCCTCTCACATTGTGCCCACACCGACTCCACCACTTATCCGCAGGGACATTACTTTTCCTCCAGGGTCGGTAGAAGCCACACAGCCTATTCTCAAGCCAAGGCGAAGGCTTGCAGCCAAGGATATAGGTAAAAATAACGTTTTTGATGTATGACCTGTTTTGAACCCATGAAGCATGTTAACATAAGGTGTAAAAGGGTCTTAGCACATGTGGTGTTTAGGACAATGTAAGTTAAATATAATGCTATATACGGATGCTTTACATTTACAGAATGTGTACCATAAAATTGATGATGAAGTTCCTTCATGATTTTCTCTCCTTGATTTTAGGGACACCTGAGGCTTGGCGTGTAATGATGTCATTAAAGTCTGGTCTCCTGGCTGAAAGTACCTGGGCTCTAGACACAATTAACATTCTGCTGTATGATGACAACAGCATCATGACCTTCAACCTCAGTCAAGTAAGCATAGATTTCTTGTTTTTCGTTACAACCAGTGACTTCTGTATATTGTATGCTGGAAAACTTGCCCGTGTTCCTATATTACCCCTGTTCTGCGTTTCTGGAAAGGACATATAATTAATTTAAAATGGCTATTTAGATGAATTTATTGACTTGTCTATAAAAGAGAATAATCGAAACACAATGGACGATAAAAAGCAGTCCTAAACTTCAAGTAACACAATTGCACCAAAAAAGTGCAGTTTTGTTGATATTGCCATTGTCCTTTTATCTTTGTGGGTTTTTCCCCCCCTTTTTTTGTAGTCTTTAAAGGAACAGTAGCACCAAAGAATAAAAGTGTTTTAAAGTAATGCAACTATAATGTAGTGTTGCCCTGCACTGGTAAAACTGATGTGTTTGCTTCAGAAACACTACTATAGTTCATATAAATAAGCTGCTGTGTAGCAATGGTGGAAATTGAAAAAAGACTATATGGCACAGGTTAAATAGGGGATAACGGATAACACCATTATGTTCTACAGAGCTTATCGATCTGCTGTGTAACCTGAGCCTTTTCTCCTTTGAATGGCTGCCCCCATTGCTACACAGCAGTTCATTTATATAAGCAATAGTAGTGTTTTGAAGCAAACGCACCAGTTTTACCAGTGCAAGGCAACACTGCATTATATTTTTATTACTTTTAACACAATTGTATTTTTTGACTTTACCGTTCCTTTAAGCAAGCAATGTCTAACTGCAGCCCCACAGCCAATTGTCAGCCGATTGCTTATATATGCTGGTAGCTTGCAAGGGTTTTACTACGTGTTACTGTAGGTGGGGTAAAAGGAAAAAGGTTGCCTTTTGTACAATTCACAATCCTACTTTAGAACAAGTATGCAGACTTTTATACCCACTGCCTGAATCTACATTTTTCTTCATTGGTAAATCTGTGTCTAATAGGATTAATAATAGGTTACATTTTTATGTTCCAGACATTTTAATTTTTGAATTTTGCTTTTTGTCACACTTAATGTTTTTTTTCTTCTCTTTAATAGCTCCCTGGATTATTAGAGCTGTTAGTGGAATATTTCAGACGGTGCCTGATTGAAATCTTTGGGATCCTCCGAGAGTATGAAGTTGGAGAACATGCTCAAAAGACATTGCTTCAACCTTTTCCATCTGATTCTTCAAGCCTTGTCTCAGGTGATGCAGAATTAGGGGATGAGGATGATCGTCGGTCTATGACAGATGGTGACCCCCAAAGTGAGGATGAAGAGGGCTTTGAGGAGAGAGAGGCCTATAATACTCCCTTTTCTGGTAATGAGGATATTCAACAACAAAGCAGCAAGTTTGACCGGCTCCCAATAAAAGTGGTTCCAAAGGAAGATCCCTTTGTGTTAGACTGCTCTCATCAGTTGGGCCGCTTACAAGAATTTGAAAGTGGCCTCTTGCACTGGCGAATTGGAGGGGGGGACACAACTGAACACATCCAGACACATTTTGAAAGACGTCCAGAACCCCCTTCACGCAGGCGGCTCACAGTAAAACGCCGTTCCCGGGAGCAGCAGATTCCAGCAGCAGAGGACACCACTCCTACCATTGATGATTTGCTGTGTGCCCAGCCAAGCTCATTATCACCGGAGATTGGTGAAGCCACTGGAGAAGATATTAAATTTTCATTGGGTGGGAGCCCTCCACCGCGAAACAGGCATGGTATGAAAATATTAGAGGATGAGCCTCACAGCAAAGATGAAACCCCGTTGTGCACATTGGAGGACTGGCAAGATGCTCTGTCCAGGCGTTGTGTGTGCATTTCCAACATCTTGCGTAGCTTGTCCTTTGTGCCAGGCAATGACTTGGAAATGTCCAAACATCCTGGGCTGTTGCTGCTACTGGGAAAGTTGGTGCTTCTGCACCATAAGCATCCAGAACGCAAGCAAGCACCACTCACTTATGAGAAAGAAGAAGAGAGGGATCAGGGAGTAAGCTGTAACAAGGCAGAGTGGTGGTGGGACTGCCTAGAGATGTTGCGTGAGAATGCCTTGGTTACGCTTGCAAATATCTCTGGGCAGCTGGATCTTTCTTCCTACCCTGAGAGCATATGTCTGCCTATTCTGGATGGCCTCTTACACTGGGTGGTGTGTCCTTCAGCTGAGGCACAGGACCCCTTTGTGACACTGGGCCCCAATGCGGTGCTGTCCCCCCAGAGACTGGTTCTTGAAGCCCTTAGCAAGTTAAGTATCCAGGACAGCAATGTGGACCTCATTCTGGCCACACCGCCCTTCAGTCGCTTGGAGAAGTTGTATGGGACCTTGGTAAGGTTCTTAAGTGACAGAAAAAACCATGTGTGCAGGGAAATGGCAGTTGTGCTTTTAGCCAATCTAGCTCAAGGTGACATGTTGGCAGCAAGGGTTATTGCCCTCCAGAAAGGCACTATTGGAAACCTTCTGGGCTTTTTAGAGGACAGTCTGGCTGCCACCCAGTTTCAGCAGAGTCAGGCTGCCCACCTGCATGGTTCCTCTGCACCGTTTGAGCCGACCAGCACAGACATGATGCGACGGGCATCCCGTGCCCTGCTGGCATTGGCAAAAGTTGAGGAGAACCACCCAGAATTCACCCTGTATGAGGCACGCTTGCTGGACATCTCTGTCTCTCCACTCATGAACTGCTCCGTGTCACAGGTAATCTGTGATGTTCTCTTCTTGATTGGCCAGTCATGACGGCCGCAGGGAGACACCTTCCCAGAAAACTGTCTCCCACCACCGTAGAACGGAATCCTGTTGACACCACCCTATCTCTTCTCCCCACCTTTTTATTTATGCAAAAAACTACGTCTCAATCCACTGTCTGCCCCAGAGAGGAGAATTGGCCACCATTGTGGACCTTTCCCTGCCCTACTTCCTCCTCTCTCTGTGTGTTTTGGTGTTAACCAAAGCTACTGTATTTCAGTGAGTTGTTATTATATATATATATATATATATATATATATATATATATATATATATATATATATATATATATATATATATATATATATATATATATATATATATATATATATATATATATATATATATATATATATATATATATATATATATATATAAAATTTTATTTTACTGGGGGTTGTAAGTGGCTCCACTTTAATTTACTTCTCCTAAGCCTTCAGCCAAGGGGGGGGTTAAGACTTCTGAACCATCAAATAGAGAGAATTCCCCCCCCCCCCCATCGGTCCCAAGTCACCATAAAATAATTTGCAGGATTTCCTTCCTCACTTGCAATCTTTAGACTAGAAATTGTGTGCCCTTAACCTTTACAGAGAAGAAAACTTTGAAAAAAAAAAATACAAAAAAAACCTTAAGACTTTACCTTTTTAACTGTGCTGAGAAACCCTGCAGAATCCAACCGGAGCTGGAAAAACCCCACAACCTCAGAGACTTATGATGTAGGTTTTTAAACAGAGAGCGACATGGAGCGCTTTTAGTTTTCCGGAGGACAGAGAGAGACACAAAGTCGCTTTTCCCCCAAAGTTTCATGTGAAGCAACACCCTTACCTCTTAAACTTAGATTGTAATAATCGGAGATCGCCTCTTATAACTGGTTTTAACCTTTAGCTTGTAGGTTGCAAGCTGCGATGTCTGTATATATATATATGATGATGTACATTAAAGACACACCTCTTGTATCCAACCTCAACCCACTTCCTTCCCAAACACTCATTCTTCCCCATTCATCTGTATAAAATGGGGGATACGGTTAACTCCCTTTCTCCAGGTATATGGAGGGTGGGACCTGTGTGTACTGTTTGCCTACAGAGCAGGAGTTCCCTGAACACACTCCACTTCCTCACCCTTTGTATATCCAGCAATCCTATCAACTTTTAGAAGGTTTTTTTTCCCATTACCAATCAAGGTGTGAGTTGTTTTTTTGTTTCAGTTCCCCAGACAATTTGAGAATTTTTTCCAGCGATTTCTGCATATTTGTAGCTCCAAAAAATGTAAATTTCAGCCTATTCCTTTTGTTTTTATTTTTGCTTAATGAATATATCATTTATTCAGTATGAAATCTTTATACTCTATGTTCCCGTATTAAGAATAAATGTACATTAAATCTTGTTAACAGAGTTGTAAGGAGCATTATTTAAGTGGGTGGTATCATCGCAAAACACCAAAACATCTCCAGAGGCTTGCAGGAAATTGTGTGTTGTATAACAAGATATGCTCTCAAGTTCCGTTAGGTCATGATCACATTGTGTGCCCCAGATGGAGTTCAGAGTTGGGTGGGGGGTGGATGATTTTAAATATAAGGATGTATTTCACTTGCAGTATTTTTCATGATTTTGCTTTGGTTATTTGCTTTAGGGGAGCATAATAGATTACAGGTTTCTGCAAGCAGAAATCTTGGATAAAAAATTTTGTGCATTTTTTTTTGAAATGGTCAAAACTCTGAAATGGATTTCACCTTTATCTCAAAAGAGCACATTTTTTCCCCAAACTACACGGGCAGTGATGACCGATCTCAACAGGAATCATTGCGGTGAAGGCATTCATAAATATTTTAAATGAACTGTTTCCAAAAGCTGTCGCAGATAGGCTTGTATTGTGTATTTGGTTCAAAAGAGCTAAAACTATATATACAGTGGTGTGAAAAACTATTTGCCCCCTTCCTGATTTCTTATTCTTTTGCATGTTTGTCACACAAAATGTTTCTGATCATCAAACACATTTAACTATTAGTCAAAGATAACACAAGTAAACACAAAATGCAGTTTTTAAATGAGGGTTTTTATTATTTAGGGAGAAAAGAAATCCAAACCTGTGTGAAAAAGTAATTGCCCCCTGAACCTAATAACTGGTTGGGCTACCCTTAGCAGCAATAACTGCAATCAAGCGTTTGCGATAACTTGCAACGAGTCTTTTACAGCGCTCTGGAGGAATTTTGGCCCACTCATCTTTGCAGAATTGTTGTAATTCAGCTTTATTTGAGGGTTTTCTAGCATGAACCGCCTTTTTAAGGTCATGCCACAACATCTCAATAGGATTCAGGTCAGGACTTTGACTAGGCCACTCCAAAGTCTTCATTTTGTTTTTCTTCAGCCATTCAGAGGTGGATTTGCTGGTGTGTTTTGGGTCATTGTCCTGCTGCAGCACCCAAGATCGCTTCAGCTTGAGTTGACGAACAGATGGCCGGACATTCTCCTTCAGGATTTTTTGGTAGACAGTAGAATTCATGGTTCCATCTATCACAGCAAGTCTTCCAGGTCCTGAAGCCGCAAAACAACCCCAGACCATCACACTACCACAACCATATTTTACTGTTGGTATGATGTTCTTTTTCTGAAATGCTGTGTTACTTTTACGCCAGATGTAACGGGACGCGCACCTTCCAAAAAGTTCAACTTTTGTCTCGTCGGTCCACAAGGTATTTTCCCAAAAGTCTTGGCAATCATTGAGATGTTTTTTAGCAAAATTGAGACGAGCCTTAATGTTCTTTTTGCTTAAAAGTGGTTTGCGCCTTGGAAATCTGCCATGCAGGCTGTTTTTGCCCAGTTTCTTTCTTATGGTGGAGTCGTGAACACTGACCTTAATTGAGGCAAGTGAGGCCTGCAGTTCTTTAGATGTTGTCCTGGGGTCTTTTGTGGCCTCTCGGATGAGTTGTCTCTGTGCTCTTGGGGTAATTTTGGTCGGCCAGCCACTCCTGGGAAGGTTCACCACTGTTCCATGTTTTTGCCATTTGTGGATAATGGCTCTCACTGTGGTTCGCTGGAGTCCCAAAGCTTTAGAAATGGCTTTATAACCTTTGAAATTGAACTCAGGTGTGATAAACCACAGTTAAGTTATTTTTTAACAAGGGGGGCAATCACTTTTTCACACAGGCCCATGTAGATTTGGAGTTTTTTTTCTCCCTTAACGTAAACCTTCATTTAAAAACTGCATTTTGTGTTCAATTATGTTATCTTTTACTAATAGTTAACGGTTTTTGATGAGCAGAAACATTTAAGTGTGACAAACATGCAAAAGAATAAGAAATCAGGTAGGGGGCAAATAGTTTTTCACACCAGTGTGTGTGTGTGTGTGTATATATATGTGTGTATGTATATATATATATATATATATATATATATATATATATATATATATGTGTGTTTTGTAGAATTGGGGGGCTGGCATGCAGGGAGTCTATGCCCCAGATAAGCTATTTTCCATACAGTGGTTTTGATGCATCATAATAGACAGCCCCAAGTCATTCAAGGCTCTTTACAAACCTACATGTGGGAAAAAAACATGTTGCTATAGTTTATATAAACAACCTGCTGTATAGGCACGGGGCAGCCATTCAAGCACAGGATACATAGATAACAGATAAGCTCTGTAGTATACAATGGGATTTTTCAGAATTTATCTACTGTATATTCTGTGCTTGAATGGCTGCCCCCATGGCTACACAGCAGCTTGTTTATATAAACTAAAGTAAGAGATTCTGAAGCAAACACACCCGTTTTACCAGTGCAGCACAACCCTATTATACTGTCATTCATTTAAAACACTTATTTTTTGGTGTTACTGTTCCTTGAAAGCTAATATTCCGAAATATTGCACCATTGCCATTTTGTGACGAAAAACCTTGACTATCAAAAGTAGTTGTGTTGCAGTGTTCTTGTGTACGTTGCAGTTAGAAAAGAAAGCTTTGTTTAATTAACAAAAGTATGGGCACCATGGGCACTTTTACCCTACATGTGGGAAACTTGAGATTATTACTCCAATCACAAACCTTTTATTAAATCGGTGTATGCAGAACTGGTCCCTTGATAGGATGGGGCAACAGTCTGCAATATGTGGTGACTGGTGCCAACAATTTTCACCTCAATTAGTGAGGTCATTCATTCTGTGAAAAAAAAAGGTGTCAATTACAGCCCTTATTGAAGGAAGGAAGGAAGGAAAAATGTCTGGAAAATGTTTCCAGATTTTGCTTTCCTTTGAATCCCTGAACTAATATTTAGTTGTATAATCGGTGTTTCTGAGAACTGCTGCACATCTGTGTTACATGGAATTGACCAGCTTCTGGCACCTGTTACATTCCAAAATTCTTCTGCATTTCTTGGTTTTGCCTCAGAAACAGCATTTTTTTTTTGTATGTCACCCATAAATTTTCTATTGGATTAAGGTCCGGGAATTGGGCTGGCCACTCTATAACGTTAATATTGTTGGTCTGGAACAAAGGTGTTGCTCAATTACTGGTGTGTTTGGGGTCATTGTCTTGTTGAAACCCCTCATTTCAAGGGCATTTTCTCTTCGGCATAAGGCAATGTGACCTCTTCTCATATTTTGATGGATAGAAACTGATCCATCAGATAAATAGGCCCAACACCATAGTATGAGAAACATCCCCATTTCTCCGTCATCGTTGCGGGGTGACAGGCTTAAGCTCCACCCTCCAGGAGGCAGGACACTTAAAGTGGACCCGTCACCCAGACACACAAAGCTGTATAATAAAAGTCCTTTTCAAATTAAACATGAAATCCAATTCCTATTTTTTATTAAAGCATTCATAGCTGTTGTAAGCTCATTTAAACATCTCGGCTGTCAATTAAATTTCTCTGTTGTCTCAAGGGGGACACAGGGACTATGGGGTTAAGCTCCACCCTCCAGGCACTTATTCAAATGAAAAAAGGGGGTGTGCCAGTACTGTGGCTTAACCCCAGGCTAGAGCCAATGTAATCAGTTTTTAAGTGTCCTGCTTCCTAGGAGGATGGACAACCTGCAAGCTCCAAGTTTTAAGCTTCAAGTAGACAGGGGTGCAACCACAATCAGGGCTACCTGTATATGTTGAGTACACCCCCTCCGAGGGATGCCCACTGGAGTCATTCCCTGGCCTGTCAGGCTATACAGACTCTGATAGGCATGCCTGCAATCCTTGAGGAAGAGCAGAGAGCCTTACAGTGCGGCTGATTGTGAGTAGAAAGATTATTTTTACTTCACTCTGTGGTTGCTCCCCCCCCCCCACACACCTGCTGCTGCTGGCTTGTATTTTAATATGCTGCAAGAGGGGACGTTTTTTCTCTTTCAAGAGGTGCCGGTCTCTCTTTTCTCCCTCTCTTCCAGGGCCTGTGCAATCCCCTTCCCTACCTTACTACCCACACTTCCTCAGGGGGTAATCCAGGGGACCTGTACTCCGTTTTTGGCGCCTTTTAGCGGTGCAGCTGCTCAGCGCACTTCTCTTGGAACGCATACTGAGCGGAGGGGGCAGAACCGGGTTCCAAGCCTCTCTCACGCCTTTCTCACTACGGCGGCCATCTTACCGCTTTCAGTGCCTTCCTGAGGACGCGCCTTATTCCCCTTAGCCCTAGCTTCCTTTCCAGGGGGTCGGTCACTTACCCAGCACAGTGCCACTACCAGAGGCCCTTCTTGAGCGGACCTCCTTATGTAGCAGTGCCATAATCTCAGTGCACACAGCCAGTTATTCAGCAGGTACCACAGACACTGCTCATGGCAGAAGGTAAGTCAAGGGGACTATTCCCCGGGGGGGGGGGCGCAGAGCAACAGCAGGACAAATCCCCTATTTTGCCTGCAAGAATTGCCACTCCAAAATTCCAGGGGGACAGGGCGAGCCCCTTTGCAGATCTTGCTCCAAGGGAGCTCCTGTTGTCCCTGTTTCAGGAGGTTCCACTATCCCTCACACAGAACCACCCGGCTCTCCGTCAGGGGATGACACACCACTTGACAGCACAGCCGGGCCCTCTTCAGAACCCCCTGCTCCCCTATGGGCTCTCCAACTGTCACAGTCACTGGCCTCCCTTCAAAATCTACCTGCCATTGCAGATAATTTGGGAAAAGCCTTGACCATACTGGGTCAAAGATCCAGTGGGAAACGCAAGAGACCAGAGACTTCCAAACCACACACGGGTCCACACTCCCTCTGGTGGTTCAACAGCGGGAGGGGATTCCTCTCACTCAGAGGGCGAACTTCTCCCTTCGAGGTGTCTTCAGAGGATGAAGAAAACCTTGAGGATGAGGCTAAGGGCCACGATGTCCAACACGACATTGAGCATATCATCAAAGGTGTAAAGTTTCTCAGTCAAAGGAACAGGCTCAAACCTCCAGCTTGTTTAAGAGACAACACAAATCCTCAGTCTGTTTCCCATCTCATGATCAGCTTTTAGCCATCATACAAGAAGAATGGAATTTTCCGGAATGAAAATTTCAAACCACTCGAAAATTCTCTGTCCTTTCCTTTTTCCAAAGAATTGGTGGACAAATGGTCTATGCCCCCTACAGTTTATGCCCCTGTTTCTGAAAGCTGTTTACTCATCAGCCGGTTCTACCCTTCGTCCAGTCCTAGCTTCGGCTTGGGTAGCCAGAGCAATTCAAGCTTGGGCCGACTCCCTCCTTACATATATCCAAGAGGGTGTTCCTAGAGCAGATCTTATTTCATCAGTTCAATCCATAGCTGAGGCCTCGGCCTACCTATCTGAAACCTCACTAGACACAGCACAGATCACTGCACGCCCTATCCGTAGCTGCTCGGCAAACTCTCTGGTTAAAGAATTGGTCTGCTGACCTCAGTTCTAAGAAGTCCCTAACTTCTATAACATTTAAGGAACAAAGATTGTTTGGTGAGGAACTGGAGAAAATTATTTCCCAAGCCACTGGGGGAAAGAGCACATTCCTCCCACAAGCTAAGTCTAGATCTACCTCTTCTTTTCGTCAAAGGAAATTTTTTCGAGGCCAATCTGGTCGATCTTCAAGAAAATACAGTCCGCCTCGGTGCTCCAATTTTCGTTCCAAACCATCCAACAAGGGACACCCAGCATGGAAGAACAACAAATTCCAGAACAAATCTTCCTCAGACAAGCCCGTATCAGGCTGACAGGCCATCCCCTCCGGAACCGCAGCAGTCCATAGGGGGCAGACTTCTGCAATTCCGGGAGGTGTGGAGTCAACATTCATCAGACGCCTGGGTCAATGAGAGTTACAGAGGGCTATCATCTCGATTTTTCTTCCTCCCCCCCCCCCCAGAAAATTCCTCATGTCCAGACTCCCAACCAGCCCTACCAAGGCCCAAGCCTTTCTAGACTGCATCAACAAGATGGAACAAAGTGGGGTGATCATACCAGTACCCCCATCAGAGACTTTCTCTGGCTTTTACTCCAACCTATTCCTAGTCCCCAAGAAGGACAGGTCCTTCAGGCCAGTGCTAGACCTGAAATTTCTCAACAAGTACATCCGATCGGTTCGCTTCAAAATGGAAACACTGCGATCAATCATTCGAGGGATGGAGTAGGGAGAATTTCTGATGTCACTGGACATCAAGGATGCTTACCTTCACGTCCCAATTTGGCCTCCATCATCGGTTTCTGAGGTTCGCCTTCAAGAATCGCCACTACCAGTTTGTGGCGCTCCCCTTCGGTCTATCATCAGCTCCCAGGGTGTTCACCAAACTCATGGTGGTGACGGCAGCAGCACTAAGGATTCAGGGGATTTCGGTGAACCCTTACCTGGACGATCTGCTCCTCAAGGCCAGAACAGAAGAGAGGAGCAAAGGGGATCTACAACAGGCGATTATCCTTCTACAAGAATTCGGTTGGACCATCAACTGGAAGAAATCCAACCTGGTCACCAGATGACCTTCCTAGGTCTCGAGTTCAATACTCTGATACGTGTACTGCTCCCACTCGACAAACAGGAGAAGATATAAGCTCAGACCAATTTTCTACTGCAATCTCAGAGACCCACGATTCATCTGGCCATGAAACTACTGGGATCTACCATTGAGGCGGTACCCTTTGCTCAACTACACCTACGCCCCCTTCAGTCCGACATTCTGACTACCTGGAAGGGCGGATCCTTATTACAGAAGATGTCTCTCCTGCCCTCAACCAAGCTGTCTCTCCAGTGGTGGCTCAAGCCGAGCAATCTTTCCACAGGTCAATCCTGGGCGACGCCGGATTGGACAGTTCTAACGACAGACGCCAGCCTTCAGGGGTGGGGCGCAACACCCTATTCGCACAAGGTTTATGATCTCCTGCGGAGTCCAAACTGCCCATAAACATTTTATAACTCCGAGCAGTAAAGTTAGCCCTCCTTCACTGGTCCAATCATCTCCAGGCAAGAGCAATACGAGTCCAAAGCAACAATTCCACCACAGTCGCATACATAAACCGACAAGGAGGAACCCGCAGCAGAGCAGCACTAGCGGAACAGATTTTAAACTGGGCAGAGTCCAAAGCAGTAAGACTGTCAGCCATTCACATCCCAGGTGTAAACAACACCAGAGTGGACTTCCTCAGCCACAATCTACTGGATCCAGGGTAATGGGAACTTCACCCGGAAACCTTTGGCGAGCTCGTCCATCATTGGGGACTTCCTTAAATCGATCTGATGGTATCCAGGACCAACCGCAAAGTGAACGCTTTCTTCGCCCACTCGCGGGATCCTCTCGCTGCAGGAGTGGACGCCATGACACAGTGTTGGCAGTTCGATCTGGCCTACATCTTCCCACCTCTTCCCATGTTACCACGAGTTCTGAAGATCAGGCAGTCCCTCATCACAGTCATCGTGATAGCTCCATTCTGGCCCAGAAGAACGTGGTTCTCGGATCTCCAAGAGATGTCCATTGTAACGCCCATTCGATTAGCTCTCAGGAACGACTTACTCCGCCAGGGCCCCCTATCACACCACAACCCGGGCTCTTCGCTTTGATGGGATGGCTATTGAGACGGCCATCTGGAAACAACAAGGAATAGCGGAGGATGTCATTACTACCATGTTGAAATCACGCAAACCCTTTTTCTTGACGGACTGTAACATCCCTAGAGTACTATCCTTTCTCCAACAGGGTTTACAGTTAGGTCTTAAACTCAGCTCTCTGAAGGTTCAAGTGTCAGCTCTATCAGTATTGTTTCAACATCGTTTGGCTCTAGATTCCGTCCGCACCTTTCTACAAGGTGTAGCACACATCAGTCCTCCATTCAGTCCACCTATCCCTGGCTGGGATCTCAATACCGTTCTAGACGCTATACTGGATCCCCCCTTCGAGCCCCTGGGAACGATTTCCGAGCAATGGCTTATCTGGAAAGTAGTGTTCCTCGTGGCAATATCCTCAGCTAGGAGAGTATCAGAAATCAGTGCCTTATCTTGCGATCCCGCATTTCTTATCTTCCACAAAGACAAAGCGGTGCTTCACACATTACCGTCCTTTCTACCTAAGGTGGTTTCGTCCTTTCACATAAATCAAGAGATTGTGCTTCCGTCACTATGTCCAGAAACCAAGAATGCCAAAGAACGAAGACTTTATGGTCTGGACGTTGTCAGGGCTCTCCGTTGGTATATCCAGAGATCCAAGGATTTTCGGCATTCTCAAAATCTTTTCGTAATACCTTCTGGGGCCCTACGAGGCATGGCAGCCTCCAAGACCTCCATTGCATGATGGTTAAGAGAGACCATTCGACAGGCCTACCTAGCCAAGGGTAAATCTCCGCCAGAGGCCATCCGAGCCCATTCCACGTGGTCGGTGGGAGCCTCCTGGGCATGGCGCAACTCAGCTTCCCTGGACCAGATCTGCAGAGCGGCTACCTTGTCCTCAGTTCACACTTTCACGAAATTTTGCAAAATTGACACGTTTTCCTCTGCGGAGGCCTCTTTTGGCCCCAAGGTGTTGCACTCTGTGGTGCAATAAAGTGTCCTTGTTTCTCGCTTCCACCCTGCTGTTCTGGGGCTGCTTTAAGACCCCATAATCCCTGTGTCCCCCTTGAGACAACAGAGAAAACAGGATTTTTGATACTCACCGTTAAATCTGTTTCTCTGTGGTCGATAGGGGGACACAGGGCTTCCCGCCCTATGCGAGTTTTGACCATGTTGGTCTATGAGGAATGTCTTCCTGAGTTATCAGTTCTGCAGTTACTATTTTTCTATAAGCACTAAGTATGTTTTTCTTAGCAGGTCTTTGGTACCAACTGATTACATTGGCTCTAGCCTGGGGTTAAGCCACAGTACTGGCACGCCCCCTTTTTTCATTTGAATAAGTGTCCTGCCTCCTGGAGGGTGGAGCTTAACCCCATAGTCCCTGTGTCCCCCTATCGACTACAGAGAAACAGATTTAACGGTGAGTATCAAAAATCCTGTTATTGTCTGCCACTCCTCCATACCCTGGCCATAGAGACTGGGCAGACAATTACTTTCACTTTCCATTCAGCACTTCCTAGAAATTGCTGCACTCCCCACATTCCCCCGTTCTCTTCACTGTATAATTGTGTAAGCATGGGGATGTAAGTCTGGTCCCCCATTTTGGTGCACAAACAAGATTCTAAGCTGATGTAAGGCTTGCCTTAATAACAGTGCCAACAAAATGGTACCTGCTTGCTGTAATTATGAATTCCCAGACTGGAGGATACAAGATTCAAATAATTGATATAGTGCAATTAAAGTTAATTTTGCTTGACTGATAAAATAGGAGTGTGAATAATTTTTTTGGGTGACTGGCCCCCTTTAATACTAATTAGTGGTGTATGCCTAACAGGCTTAACCCCTGTACTCTACCCTTATACAATCAGTTTTTAAGTGTCCTGCTACCAGGAGGATGGACTTCCAGCGCAACAACGGTTTCTTTGGTCAGTCCAGGGCTGACAACTGGGGTTTTTACTAGGAGCACAGATAACTGTTACCACTAGTTAACCCCCGACTAGAAGCAGCCTACCGGTTCACCTCCAAGCCTCACAGCTATAATGACCACCCAGACACCTTCCTGCATTGCCCAGTCATAGAGCAGATGGTCTGGCCGGTATGGGAATGAGGTGAGTAATGGCTCTCCAAGCTTACTCTACTCACCTCACATCTTTGGCTTGGCAGCCCTCCTCCTCATTACTATCAGGCGCCCAGAACACACTCCTCTCTTCTAACAAGTGCCACTGACCCGCCCTACTTGCCTGGCCGCATTACACGCTGAAGGAGGCTTAGATGTCGGCACATTCGGCGCTAAGTGTATTGGCGACTAGCACTTGCGAGAGGAGGGCGAGCGGACAGAAGCAACCTTTTTCAACGCGCCACAGGTGGAATGCACACCTACGTCTTACTTGACCAGAGTGGTCCAAGCTTGGTCCGAGTCCCTTATCAAGGACATCCAAGAGGGCGATGCCACATTAGACACATCACAGAACACTGTTCGTACTCCAGCACTTTCCATTACGGCATGCAGAACTCTGTGGCTTAAAGGAGAACCCTGAAGTTAAAAAACCCCCTATCCTACATAGACCCCCTCCCTCCCCCCCCAGCCTAGCTGCTACCCCAGGCAAAAGTCTTTACTTACCCCGCCGTGCAGATTCTGTCCAGCGGAGTTCACCGCAGCCATCTTCTTTTCTTCAGTTATCTTTGGAATGAGACCGGCATAATGGTGCATGCGCTGTTGGAGCAATTTTCTGTTTTGCAACAACTGCACACGTGCCGAAACTTGAGAAAATTGCCGAAGCGTTGGTCTTATTCCAAAGATTACCAAATCGTCTGAAGATGGCGCCCATAAACTCTGCTTAACAGAATCTGCACAGAGGGGTAAGTAAAGACTTAGGGGCATTTGCCCAGTTAGCAACTAGGCTGGGAGTGACGGGGTCTATGAGGGTTAATGGTTTGTTTCTCCTTTAAGAATTGGTCAGCAGACCTTAGCTCCAAAAAGTCCTTAACATCACTTCCCTTCAAAGGACAACGTCTATTCGGAGCAGAGCTTGAAAAGATGATTTCTCAGGCCACAGGAGGAAAAAGCATGTTTCTCCCCGAGGCCGAGAGTAGAGCTACCACATCCTTCAGACGGGGAAGATTTTTTCGTGGCGCAAGTGGGTGTTAAACACGAAGAAACTACTCACCACAGTGCTCGCACTTTCGAGCCAAAGACAAATTACAAGAATTGCATGCATTGGAAGCCTAACAGGCCAAATAAAAAACCCTGTGTAATAGGAGGAGAGGGCCAAGGAGGTTTGAGACCAGGCAATCTCTCTTCTTCAGAGCTTCGGTTGTACCATAAACTGGTCGAAGTCCAATCTGCACTCCAGTCACCAGATGACCTTTCTTGGTCTCGAATTCAACACCATCACTCAAATGGTGCACTTCCCCATAGACAAGCAAACCAAGATCCGTCTGCTGCTTTGCGACCGAAGACCAACAGTATATTTGGGAATGCAAGTACTGGGGCTGATGGTATTGTCCATAGAAGCCAACCCGTTTGCACAGATTCACTTGCGACCTCTGCAAGCGAATATTCTAGCATCATGGAAAGGGGGAGCCCTGACTTGGAATCTCAAGCTTTCCCAGTCTACAAGGGCATCTCTCCAGTGGTGGCTTCGTCCAACCAATCTGGCCAGTGGTCAATCCTGAGCAACACCGAATTGGAACGTAATCTCCACGGACGTCAGGGTCAGTGGTCTCTCCGCCCAGGGTCAGTGGTCTCCAGGGGAGTGCAATATTCTAGAGCTGAGAGCAATAAAGTTAGCCTTGGCTACCTAGACAGAACTGCTACAAACAAAACCAGTTTGAGTGCAGAGCGACAATGTCACCGCAGTAGCATACATAACCCGCTAAGGAGGTACTCAGTTGGGCAGAAACCAACTGGGTTAGGCTATCCACCATCCACATTCCGGGAGTGTTGAACACAAAGACAGATTACCTAAGCAGAAATCGCCTGGATCTGGGAAAATGGGAGCTTCAGCCGGAGGCATTCTCAGAACTTGAAAACTGATGGGGACAGCCACAGATCAACCTAATGGCATCCACGTACTACTGAAAAGTCCCTCGATTCTTCGCTTGCTACCGGGATGTGTTAGCAGCAGAATGGATGCCATGATGCAGCATTGCCAGTTTAACCTGGCCTACATATTTCCTCCACACCCCATGCTACCACGAGTCTTCAAAAAGATCATACAGTCCAACATAAAAGTAATAGTGGTGGCCCCATACTGGCCTTGAAGAACCTGGTTTTACGAGCTTCATTAAATGTCAGTGGCATACCCAATATGTCTCTATTACAGGCCCCCTACTGCAGGGGCCCATTGCCCATCACAACCCAGGTCTGTTCGCCTTGACGAGATGGCTGTTGAAGCAGACATCTGGTGAAAACAGGGTCTGACAGAAGAAGTTATCCCAACAATGCTGAAGGCGCTCAAGCCTCCAAATCCTATCACATAGTCTGGCAATCCTATCGAAGTTGGTGTGACGAATACAAACTGTCTTTTTTTTTTTTTTAACTCAACATCCCACGAGTTCCCACGAGGCATCTGCTTGGGACTAAAGCTCGGCTCCCTCAAGGTGCAGGTATCAGCTCTGTCACTCCTCTTCCAGTCCCGACTAGCACTTGACGACACAGTACGCACATTTCTGCAGGGAGTAGCACATGTGAGGCCTCCATATCATCCTCCGACACCAGGTTGGGATCTAAATTTAGTACTCTAAACTCTACTCGACCCACCATTTGAACCACTGGGATCTGTTACGTGATCTGACACGTGGCTCATCTGGAAAGTGGTATTTCTTGTGGCAATAGCATCAACCAGAAGGGTTTCAAAACTGAGTGTTCTCTCTGATCCTTAGTTTCTGATCTGCCACAAGGATAAGGCAGTTCTACGCACTTTCTCATCCTTTCTCCACCAAAGTGTTGTCATCTTTTCACATCAACCAAGAGTAGTACCTTCTCTCTGTCCTGACCCTAAGAAGGATAAAGAACGCCGACTATACAACATATTTTTAGTTAGAGCTTTACAATAGAATCTTGAAAAGTCAAAGTCCTTCAGACGATCTATCACTGCTTGTGCTGCCAACTGGCCTCCAACAAGGTCAAGCCAAGTCGAAGGCTACCATTGCACGATGGATTAAGGAGACAATCAGTCAAGCCTACCTATCCAAGGGAAGTACCCCACCAGAAGGGGTTCGAGCCCACTCGAAGCAGCTGGAGCTTCCTGGACGTGGCACAACTCCGCCTCAATGGACCAGATCTGCAGAGCGGCTACCTGGTCCTCCGTGCATACATTCACAAAATTTTACAGGATATGTTTTCTTCAGCGAAGCATCTCTTGTGTCCCCCTATGATGACAAAGGAAAACAAGATTTTTTATATACTCACCATTAAATCTGTTTCTCTGTGATCAATAGGGGGACACGGGGCTTCCTGCCCTGAAGTTAAATGTTGACCATTTGGTCACTACGGGATAATTCCCTGGTTTATCTTCTGCATATTATAGTTGCTGCTAATTTTATTTCTGTTTGAGCACTTCTTTGTGACAAATTGATTGTATAACGATGGAGTGCGGGGTTAAGCCTGTTAGGCTTAACATGCCCCACTAATTAGTATTAAGTGTCCTGCCTCCTGGAGGATTGAGCTTAACTCTGTCCCTGTGTCCCCCTATTGATCACAGCAGAAAACCTTAGACCGTCGGCCAACCAGAAAACCTTAGATCATAGGCACAGCAGAAAACCTTAGGCTGTGGGCCTACCAGTAAACCTTAGACCATGGGCCCACTTTCCAAACTATTATTCCTCTCGTCACTCAACCTCTTTATTCTCCTAGTCTTTCATATCAACTTACTATACTCTTCCATTATTCAGCCTCTTTTTCCCATTAAGAAATAGGGACTGACGATGAAATAGGCCAAATGCTTAGAAGCAAGAGGTTCACAGACACTTGGGCCCACCGGGAATTTTCCTGGTATCCCTGTGGGTCAATCCGACACTGCCCCCTCCAATCAAATTTTAATCAAAGTTCTTCTGAACAATGACTGGATTTCGATTTAACTCAGATTTTCAGAGAAATGCACCAATCAGCTCGCACAACATTTGCTGCCTTCCTTCCTTAAATAAGGGCCGTAATTGACACCTGTTTTTTTCACAGAATGAATGACCTCACTGATATTATTTGGAACAAGCTATTATTATTTTGAACACTGCTATTATTTGGAACAAGCCTCAATTAATGATTGTTACACAGAATCAGCAGCATGCATGTCATGATAGTTGGGTCTGTTGGTTTTCTATTACTCTACTACACCTCGTAAATTATTTGCCATGTACAAATATTCTTACCAAACACAACAATTGATCAGGTTAGTGATGTTTATATTCTATATACAGTACATTGTGTGTTGATCCCTGAGCTCAGGTAAGTGACAACAGCATGGGACATGTGCACTGAATTTAGAAGATGGAAGTTTCTAAAGGCGTTTTGGAGGAACAGATAGAGAGAGAGAGAGAGAGAGAGAGAGAGAGAGAGAGAGATCCCATTCTCAGTGTTGTAACTATTGGTGTGTTCGTTTGGCATGGTAGGGAAATTTTTTTAAAGGGGATATTAAGGTAAAAAATGTTTGTTCTGGCATGGTCTTGTATAGAAGGCTGTTGCCAGTTGCCTTTTATGAGGAATTGAGGAGAAACTTACACTTTGGGGTGGCATGCACAGATATTACTAAAGCATTTCTTACAGTACAACACAACTTTCCTGATTAAATGAGGGAGTACTTTATGGTTCTGTCCTTAATCCACTGCTCTTCAATATGTTCAAATGCTGCCTTGTAACTGATACTGAAATTGTAAACTGCCTCTCTGCTGATGATAATAAATTGTGCAAAGCAGTGTAAATGTTTCCATTTTTAGGCAACTGTCCCAAGGGGTTTTTAGCCAATGGAACTGCAAATCTGCTGCCTTCCCCTTAATTTTAATATGTACTGACAAGCATTGCTTCTGACTGTCAGTGCACACCCAGTACAAATTTTGCAGTGAAAGTATGCATTATGGTGGCAGATCCACCGGTGTGGCACTGACAAGTGGGTACCATGCCTGTCAATGCATATTTAAGTCAGAAAAGCAGACATCTAATTGGCAGTTAAATGGACAGTATATATGTTTAAATGACTTGTGTTGTCTTGTTAAATGAGAAGGATTTCATGGTTACTCTGGATTGCAATGCTTGGTAGTATCAGTTAACGTGTGGTTTTGTATTAAAAAGGCTATTTGTGGGTGATGAAAGCATCATTTTCCTTTATAAGGACCCTGGTAAGACCTAAAGAAGGCAGTGCAATTTTCATGCCCATCCAAAGATGGAAAGCATGCAGCTAAGCTGGTAAAAAAGAGTCAGACCAATGAAATATCAATGTTGATTTGCTTTAGTTGAAAAATAAGCAATTGTAAGGGGGTCATTATTAATAGAAAAAATAGTATAAAGGGCCATCCTTTTGACTTGAGGAACCAAAGTTGCAATGCAAATGGTTCTACATGGGGAGGCTGTGGAATGGTAGATTCCCCTAAATGGCTTTGATGTTTTCTAGGACAGGTAAAATATCCAATTTTATGTATATTCAACTCTTTATGTATGATTTATAAATGGGCTTACATGAACACTCCAGCTTGGCCTGATCATATGACCCTCCTGCCATATACACTGTCCCGCATTGATTCAGCATATTTATATTCAAATACCTTCATTTGGTACAGTTGACAGAGGTAATCAACACCTTGGGGCCCAGTTTACTCCCATGATTATACATGTAATTTTTTTTTTTTAAAAGGTAAGTTTTATTTCTTTTTAAACACAAAACATACACATAGAACAGATAGTCAAGCAGACCGGTTCATATAGACTGTACATAGGTACAAAAAAATTGGTTGAACGCACAAGTCGACTACAAGCACAATAAAATAAACATCGCTATGAGACAATAATGGACTTCTGGGATAACTGAACACCCGAGTGACCTTACAGGCAATACAGGATGAGTGGAACCACCACTATTACGACCCAGACGGTCTGCACAACTACCGTTCAGTCAGGGAGGTTCGGATCTATGTCAGCCCATGAGCCCCATATGTTGTCAAATTTTGTAGGCGTGCCCCTGGACTCATAGGTAAGTTTGTAAAGGGGTAAGACATTATTAACTAGTTGCACCCATGCTCTAAGAGAAGGTGGTAGGTTGCCCATCCAGTGCATTGCAACGGTTTTCTTTGCGTAAAAAAGGAGGATACGAAAGGCAAGTCTGGGGTATTTGGCCGGGACCAGTTCTTCTAAGACCCCCAACAGACAAACGGACGGGGTGATAACCCTCGGGAAGTCAAGGTTATCAGCTAGAAAGTTAACCACTCGCGTCCAGAAGTTTAAAATAAGTCGACATTCCCATAGAAGGTGGAAGAAGTCCGCGCCTGGTTGCTGACACCTAGGACAAGTGTCAAGGGGGATTCAGCCCATTTGCTTAAGACGTACTGGGGTTATATACACATGGTGTAAAATTTTATACTGTATCAATTTATCCTTAAGAGAGATAAGACCGGCATACACATTATCTATCGCCTCCTCCCAGTCCTCCTGTGTAAGACCTGCAATTTTATTAGTCCACCATTCTTGAGTAATCAGGAAGGGTTTAGGTCCAGATAGTAGAAGCCGGTGGTATAGCTGGGATGGGACACCAATTTGGAAGGGCTAGGGTCACCGAGGGTTTCTTCTATGGCAAGGGAGGACTGTTGGGGGGGTAAGGGTACCAAATTGGGAGTAAAAAGCATGTCTAAGCTGAAGCTATTGAAATAACAAAAGTGGCGTTGGGTGGGTCTTACGCTGAAGAGCACAATACGTGGGAAACACCTGGGGATCAAGAAGATCTTTTAGGCATTTAATGTCCTTGTTTGGCCAAAATATGAAATCTGGGAGGTGTCTGAAGTGAGGAAGGCATGAGTTTCCCCACAAAGGTAGGTTTGGGGACACTAACGGAGGAGCATGGCCCAAAACCTTAAGGGCTACCTGTCAAGATTTGTGAGGGGTGGTCAAAGTAGTTGGCAGGGGGCTGTAATCCCTAAGGGAACGGTATGGAAAATGTCGGAGACCTTCCCATGAGGCTACAAGGAGAGCCTGTAACTGCGAGTTTGGGTTGTACGGGTCTGGGTGAAAGCACCAGTGTAGGTAATAAAGTTGTGAAGCCAGATAATATAGATAGAAATTGGGGAGAGCCAGGCCACCCTCCTCACACGGGGCACATAACCGGGTCCAAGCAATTCTGGGTGTTTTATTATTCCAAAGGAAGGGGATTATGATCTGGTTAAGGCGCTTGAAGTAGTGTTTAGGGAGATATATGGGCGCATTATGGAGCAAATAGAGGATTTTGGGAAGATAAATCATTTTAATAAGATTGACTCGACCCCATAGAGATAAAGGTAACTTCGTCCAACGGTTCAGTGTGGTGGTCAGGTTGGTGAGGAGGGGATACATGTAATATTTAAATCACATAGTGCATCTGTAAAAGATAGACATTGATCATAATTAATTATGATCCATGTCTTTATCTTTTACAGATGCACTATGTGATTTACATCGTGCCATCGTTCACCTATATATAAGTATCACTTGTTTGATGTATTGTTAATTGACACTATATTATGATTTATTGCAGTTGGTCTTGTTTGTTTTTTGTGATTTACATCGTGCCATTGTTCACCTATATATAAGTATCACTTGTTTGATGTATTGTTAATTGACACTATATTATGATTTATTGCAGTTGGTCTTGTTTGTTTTTTGTAAAAAAAATTTATACACAATATTGACCACTAGATGGTGTTAAAGAGTATATAATGTTGTACTCAGAATTGGTCAGTAAGCTTGATAAAAGGACGCATGGCCTGAAACGTTGCATGCTGCCCACAAAAGCATAAATAAAGGCTTTTTAACTACTTGAAGAGTTGGTGGTGCGGTTCAATCTTCTACTACACAGTTTGCCAATGGGAAGTGGCCATTGTAGAACGTGCACCATCTCCAAAGAGAGCTGAGAATCGATGTGCTGACTACTCTTTTCCTACAGATGTGTTCCAATGCAGATACAGCTCTATGATATTCATATCTACTGGTACAAAATTTGTAATCTTTCCTTAAATGACCTGGAAGAAAGGTATTTTGGATTTATACCTTGAAAACACATATCCCAATGGATTTAACAATTAATGGGAAGACTCTTGTTTCCTTTGAATTGGTTGTGATATTTATTTCTAACCCATATTTTGAATATTTGTTCCTTGCTAGATATACATATTGTGTAAAAAATAACCGATGCTGTAATTAACCAGGCATTGAGCTCTCTGAATGTTTTTATCTTTTTTCTATCAAATTTCTAACTTTCACTACAGGGAGTTAATGTTGAGCTATATAAGGCTATTAAACGTGGGTTACTTTCATCTGATGAAGAGCCAAAGAAACACTTAGGGCAGGACTACATGGCCAATTCAGCCCCGATCCGCGCAAAATCGCAGGCGTCACGTCGGATGCGACGGAAATAAGGTAAGTAATTGAATTGTCACATCGTGACGCAGCATTGATGCGACACGATCCGACACTGCCATTACTTACCTAGTTTCCGTCGCATCCGACATGACGTTTTTTCTCTTCTATTTGCCAGGGATGCTCACTGACTGCTGTAATATGGCATGTAACAGTTCCAGTAACTTTTTACTTGGTTGTATTTTCCAAAAAACTTAATACACCTTATCTATGCAGTGCACTGTCTATTTTGTCCTTCTCACTCCTTATTTAGATGACAAAAGCTGTACCACCCTGGAAGCAACCATATATCCTTCTAAGATACCTTGCATTAGTCTTCTTTTTGTCAATAATTATCTTTAACAAGCTTGTAATATAGGGAGGCAGGTGTATCTTAGGTAGCACTTTGTTCCAACATCAGAACTAATAAGCTACCTCCCTTTTTAGAAAGTTATGGGTGCAGCCCTACTCTGTTTTACAGATGGGCAAAGGAGGGATGGGTAAAGTTGGGAATATATGGATTTATGTAAATTATTCTGTTTTTAATTCCACATGATACGCCCATCAGGGTGGGGGAGATACTATTGTCCCAAACATCCAACAATGATGCATCCAACAAGTTTAATCTTTTGTCCTAGCAAAACCTACCTAATTGCTGGTTGAGCATTTGATAAGCACACACAAGGGACATGGCAAAAAATGTTGGTACTTGGTGCTTTTATTTTTACGGGCAGCCCAATATAAATGACTTGTACAACGCCTTAAAGTTTCTGATGGTGGCCCTGGGGCCATCTGATACACATGTTCGTGCACTGGCTGCACAATTATAGCGAGTAAAGAAGGGATTGTGATATGGTTTTCAATGTGGCAATCGACCAATTGCTGATCAATACATCATAGCCCTTAACATTAACCCCTCACCACGCACACGCTCCTGGTCCAGACAACACATGTGAAAATGTGGATAACCTAGAATGTGAGGAGTGCAGTGACATTAAGGAAGTGCAGAATGGAAAATAATTGATGTGCCGGGAAGGCAACATATGATTGGCAGTTGAACTTTTCAAATACATTCATAACAGGTATGGATGTTTAACTAAAAAAAAAAAAAAAAGTTCTGAACAGCGTGATGCCCAGAATGCCCAGGAATACCACAGAATGTGGCTTGTAGAGACCCCAAAATGAAAACATAGTAGACAATTAAAACAAATAATAATGGACAGGCAGAATGCAATAAAATCACTAAATGACACTAATACCAACTAAATCAATTAAAAAAACTGATGAATGCTGAGATTGAATCAATCAACAGAAATCCAAAAGCCACCCCTCCCCCATAATTATGTGTGCGTGTGTGCATAATTTAAAAGTAAATGTATGTTAGTTTATGTATGTTTGAGTAAGACACAGGGAGGCCCATTTATCGAAGGTCGAATTCAATATACTCACAATTCAACTGGAAGGTTATTTAAGAAAAAAATAGTATTCAATTCGTAAGAATCAAGTTTTTCTGCCGAAAAAAATACAGAAAGGCTATTAACATCTCCAAATGGCTCAACGGACCTCTGCCATTGACTTGTACATGAACTCAGCAGGTTTGAGGTGGTCGAGGTGTAATAAATCTCACATTAAAATTTTCATTCGAATAATCTCACATTCAAATTTACATTCAAATAGGGGGATTAAAATTTGAATGTGTGAATTTTTTTACACTCGGAAATTCGAATTTGAATTTATTGTTCGACCCTTGATATATCTGCCCCTAATTGTGGGCAAATAGGCAACCATAGGGACAGTGCTGGAGGGGGGATCAGGAAGTTCAGACAACAGTAGACACATGGTTCATATGTCTCTGCTGTTGTCTGAGGGCCCCAGGGGTGATCATACACCAAGGCCTCTGCTCATTTGTAGTGTGACAATGACATAGAAGTGACTTTAAAACTACTGCTCCTCCCTACAAGTTCTCAGGCAAGAAAGCATAAAATTATGGCAAAAATGATTTTTATTTGGGATCAAATTAGTCATCTGTTCCCTGTTAATTATTAGAGTTGTTCACATTCTCTATAACTTTCTCAAAGTGCAAATAACAAACAGAAACCAACCGTTTAAACCCTTAGTGGCTGGAAAGGGAAGTGCAGACGTCATTAAACATCAATGTGTGTGGAGAAAGGGAAGGCAAAATATACATAACACCAAAAAATACAAATAAAATAATACAAATAATGCAACTTAGAAAGGGATAGTGACAGGTAAACTATCAGGGGACAAAGGTCAGTGAAATTAAAACATAAGCAATGTAGCAAAATGCACTCAGTTAATACATTGAGCATTTTGCTATATCACTAATGTTTTATTTTATTTTGCTTATTGCCAGTAAAACTGATGTCAAAAAATGTCAAAATCATTGCACATTTGAAGCTGTGCAACTGTTTTCACAGCAATTAAAAGAACATTTTTTTAATGTAGCAAGTATAGAGGTACTTACACTCAAAGTAATTGGTTATGATCCCTCTCTGCGTACTCAATTGCCTCTGTTATCTGCACTTTGTACAGGATGAGTGGGATGAACAGAATCATCTAGATCGTCAGCCACAAAGCCAGGCAATCAGTGGCGGTTGGCAATATTGTGCAGTACAGCACATGCAGAAACTATCAGGGCCACTTTTACATGAGGCTTCCTCCAGATTTATCAAGACATCTGAAGAGGCTCTTCAGAACCCTGAATTAAAAGAAGTAAATGTTTATTTCAGCATATTCAAAGCATCCGTTCCCTGACGCGTTTCGTATCCACAATACGTAGTCATAGGTATTACATACACATACAGCCAACGGCTATTTAAACGGGCACTCCGGACATGATCTCAGCAATTAAGTTAAAACAATCTGGGCATATTAACCCTTTTGCTGCAAATAACATTTTAACAAGTGAAAGATCAGCATTAATTCAATATTTTACATTTGCATTTTAGCACTGACTCCGTATCTCTAATGCGGTAAAACATTATAACTAAAATTCCATCAATTACGATCCATCACATTACGATCCACATAAGTTACATTTCAAGCAAACTGCAATCCATATAAATTACATTTTTGTTCAGGTATATTTTCTCAGATGTCGCTAAATTTCCACTGGATTTTTTAATGCGCTTGATTTGCTACGTTTTTCAAAAAGGCGCAACATCCTTAAAAAGAGCTTAACTTCTTAAGGCAATCCATGTATACAGTATGTAAAAATGGTCAAATTAATCTGACTCTAAAATCCAGTTAATATATGTAATATAGTATAAAATTGATCAATCTAATATTGTTCATTATTCATGTTCAATAGCCACGTATAGCATAGGTAGCCAGCATCTCCTGAAATAAAATAAAATGAAATAAGCTGCTTTCAGTCTCCCACTGTGAAATCAGGGCCTGCTTTCAATGTTATAGTATGAGACTGATAGCTGCCACTACATTAGCATCAGATTAACATGACACAGATATTTACCTAGAAACCATTTTTCAGGCATTTTTCCACTTTCAAAATCAGCATTTAAGCCAGACTGCTTCAGTATGTATGAGTCATGTGACAGCCAGGAAATCCAGAGACAATGCTCATAATATTCATCTTACTTTCACACTCCACTTGAATATTAAGCGAATGGTATATTTTTCTATTCCGGAAAATATGCTCTCTGTCTAGAGGTGGATTGAATGCAATATGTGTGCAGTCTATAGCACCTAAGATATTCGGGATGCCACTGATGGTGTACAATTCTCTTTTTACAGAGTTTCTATTACTGGGAAATAGTTCAACTACTGTAGCTAGGCACTTTGCTAATTGTAGTAACGGCTCTCTTTCCTTCTTCTCATAATTGGCATAGAAAAAAATCTCAACACATGTTAGAGGTGGCGATATCTTAAACAAATTACTTAAAGTAGAAGCTAAGTGGATATTTTTTCTAGAAACTAGGCAGCCATTCGGCATGAATTTTGACTATAATGTTACCTGTTTTGTATAAAATTATACATTTTTGAAAATGTATAATCACCCTATATATACACTGAACATTTAAACTCTGTTTATGTTATTTAAATTAAAATACAATGCTGCCATAGCCCTGCCATATGACGTAGCACAACCAATCGCCAGCAATGTCACTAACCCGCCCCAGTGATGTTTTGGCCCCGCCCCCTGCCCAAATCATGAGCCGCACAAACAGGGGCGCTCCGCCAATGAGGCAAGTTGAGGCACTTACTTGCCTCAGGCGCCAGCGCCCCCCGGGTTACCAGGGGCGGCAAAACCCGGAAATTCGGCTCTTCTAATGCAGAGAGCGCAATTGCTCTCTCTGCAGTAGCGACTTGGACCCCCCTGACCCCCGTCCAGCGCTGAAGGTGAGTGCCGGGGGGGGGGTGCAGGGGCGACAAAAATAAAGGCCTTCATGGGCGGCAAATTGGGCAGGATCGCCCCTGCGCACAATGGTAGCAACCCTATTTAAAACACTATGTTTTTTTGGTGTTACTGTCCCTTTAAAGACCCCAGTGACAAAAGTTTAGACCTTAGAAACTGCCACAAAGGTTCCTACAGTTGGCTCTCCATACACATCCTTGATTTCTAAAGGGGCACTAGCTTTTTGGTGTAATAATATGAGTTTTTATTGTTTCCCAATTATTTTATATATGTACACAGAACCACTTTATTTCACCTGTGGTACGTAGATTAAAGTATTTATATCAATTATCATCTTCCTTTTACGATATTTATTTTTGTAATGCATTGTTCTAACCTGTGCCGAATTATAATAAGCACTGTGATATAACTACCACGAGAATATCGAGAAGTGTAACTCATGGACATAAAAGGTTTTTGTTTTGATGTATTTAAATAATCTCCGTATTGCCACCATTTGGTCACTTAAAGGGGACATATACCATAATTTTTTACTCCTCATTAATCCATTCCTCAAACCATAAAATTGAAGGGAACATGTTATATTATATACCTTTAGGTTCAACTTAAGGGGTTAATTGCTTGAAAACTGAAGTCGCCCCTCCCTCTCTCAAAACTTCTTGTGCTGAGATCCATACAGACTTTGTGCAGCCGTCGGCCGTCTCTTGCTTTCCCCAGCTATCCACAGCCACTGAGAAGTAGGGATGTCGCGGACTGTTCTGCGGCGAACTTGTTTGCGCGAACATCGGCTGTTCGCGTCCGCCGCAAGTTCGCGAACGTCGCGCGACGTTCGCCAATAGGCGTTCGCGTCAAAATCGTTCGACCATTTGACCATTCGGTCGCTAAAATCGAACGATTTTCGTTCGATTCGAACGAAAATCGTTCGATCGAACGATTAAAATCCTTCGATCGTTCGAATCGAACGATTTTCGGATGTTCGAAGTTCGTGAACTGTTCGCGAACTGTTCGCATTTTTTGCCGGTGTTCGCGAACGGCGTTCGCGAACACATTATCGGCGGTTCGCTACATCCCTACTGAGAAGGACAGGGCGTGCAGGCATGGGCGGGGCTATTTTCTGACATCATCTTGACGCCTCGTCACATTAGGGTCCTTCACAGTACTGCTATTCTCCCCACCCTGCTTTGGATGTATACCCCTCCCTTGAGAAAAAAAAAACGAATCCATTCGTCTGCAGATTCCGGATCTTCCCTTACCAGCTCTCCCTCCCTGGCTATCGCTCCTCTCAGTTACCGGCTCTTGCTTCCTCTCTCTTATCAGCTTTCACCCTGCCTGGATCACCCGGTTCGCTCATTCTAAGGCTCCCCCTTCTCCTTACAGCACAGATAACAGAAATGCTTGACAGGTCTTGATTTTTGTTGTTTCTCCTTTCTGTGTGCGTGCATGCGTCTGTGTGTAAGGGGGAGAGCCTTTTGAAGCAGACAGACCGGCATTAAAAATCAAGCCTTTCTGCTATCTTGTCATCTGTGCTGTGGAATTTGCGAGCTGGGGAGTGAGAGAGCTGTGAGGGAGGGGAAGTGAGAGCCAGGCAGGGAGAAAGCTGCTAAGGGAGAGGGAGCAAAAGCCGGTAACAAGAGGGGATTGAGAGCCAGGGTGGGAGAAAGTTGCTAAGGGAGAGGGGAGAGAGGTGGTAAGGGAGAAGTAATGAGAACAGGTAAGGGAGGGAGAGTCAGAGAGGGAAGAAGATACCTTTGGCAATAAAAATGACACCCTGCAATAAAAAAAATGTATATTGGTAGTGCAGCCACAATAATGCTCAGGATAGCATATCTAAACATAACTTATTTTTTTTTTATCAACCCTCTGCAACCATTTTGTCTTTCTATATTGGTATCAAGTAGTGGAATTCCACATTTTTTAGTAACAACTTCATTCCACTTATTTCAGCACAACTGCTGGGGGATTTCTTTCTGTTACAACTAGATCGGGCAGCAGCAAAGACAGCTATGTGCAGCTGGGAACAGACACAGGCAGTGGGAGGGGAGGGGTTCTCCGAGCTAAAGCAGATTTCAGCCTGTCAGTCAGTGATGTGAGCATTTCCTGTGAGAGAATGAACAGACACTCCCACACCTCATTTCAGCTTAGACTCTGAGCAGTAAGGATCTCTCTGCAGCTCTGATATAGTGACAGTTTTAAGAGGTAAATTGCTATCAAAACACTTTTTTTCTGCATCATTACACATTTGGGGGTTGGGTGACTACTATATCTGAATATAAAGATTATATGAAATGTCCCCTTTAAAGTTACAGTTCCGCGCTTTTCCCCTTGTTCTGGTTTTAGGAATGTGCTTGGCAGTGGTTTGTCTCTGTGAGGCACCCATAGAAGAGTCACATGGTTTGCAGAGGCGGGCACTGATAGGTCTACACACTACCCGGAACAGCAAGTAAGAGAGGAACAGTGAATTTTACTTTACTAACACGTCTAGAGACTTAACATTTACTTTTGAGACCTAAATGCCGTATTTATAATCTGTAGACTTTCATCTATACACTAAATCACTTTTTGGAGTCCCATTAGACGTCTGAACGCTCAAATGGAATAACTGTGTGCATGGTAACTATGGCTACGGGATATATAGAGAGAAATGTTATTCTATACAATATGTGGTTACCATCATATGCATTTCTTCTTATGCCACTGGTTACATCCGTTTAGAAACTGGACAATGAAAAACATTGACAGGCTTTCTGGATAATAAGTTCATAATCTTGCCAGTGTGAGAAGCAGTATTGTTAGCAGCAGTTATCTATGCTATTGTTATGTATAAAGCTACCAAACAGTTTTGTAACCATATAAATGCACACGGTTGAAAGCTTTATAAACAAAAGACTCCTACTTACATGTATGGTTCACTGACAGCAATGCTGCCACTTACTCTTACGCTGCTGATCCTGTTTGCTTCAGGTTTAGACACTGTTATACAGCACTGTTAAAGCTCCCCATAGACGCGACGATTCTTCTTGCCGAACGACCGATTTTAGGGAAGTCCGATCAATCCTTAGAAATTATTGTGCGGTTAGTGGGAATCGAACGATCGTACATCTTACGATTTTTCGGCCGACATCTGTCAGGAAATTGATCGGCCAGGTCAAAAAATCTTTGTCGGTCCCAGTGCAATCTATCTATGTTTGCAGGGCCAAGCAGGCAGCTCCCCTTTGTTTTCCTGGCAAATTGGTTATTTTTAGTTGATGGTAAATTCATACGATCATACGATTGTTCTGAGAAGATCGTGGTCTCACGATCAGGATGTGATCTTTTAAAAATCTCAACATCTATGGCCAGCTTTACTCTCATGCTCAGATCACTGCACCAGTCCTGCTGTTTTCTGGTCAGTGGCACATGCTGCTTATAGTCAAATAGTAATAGAAATGGGGAAAAGCTGGTTAAATGCGTGTGTACCATCAGTGTCGGACTCGGGCCGGTAGGACACCAGGAAAAAAAACAGGTGGGCCCTCTTGGTTTTTTTCCTGGTGTCCTACCGGTCCCACTACAGCTTATCTGTCAGCTGTGTAAAGGCTATTGTGATACTAAACTCTATAGTTAAATTATATATACCCATATCTATACTATGTGAAAGTAGGGAGGGGTGTGTGTATGGATGCTGGGTTTTCATTTGGAGGGGTTGAACTTGATGGACTTTGTCTTTTTTCAACCCAATTTAACTATGTAACTGTGTATCCTGTGCCTTTTCTCCTTTTTCAGCTTTGAATGGCTGCCCCATGGCTACCCAGCAGCTTGTTTATATAAACTATATTAGAGTTTCTGAAGCAAACACACCAGTTTTACATTATATTGTCATTCCTTTAAAGCACTTAAAAGAATAGTAGCCCAAAAAACCGTAACTTTGAGTATGCCCTGCTCTTCCTGTACGTGCCCTGCTCTGCCTGTGTGTGCCCTGCTCTGCCTGCGTCTGCCCTGCTCTGCCTGCGTGTGCCATGCTCTGCCTGCTTGTGCCCTGCATTTATATGGCAATGGAAATCCTCTGTAAATTCTGTTATATTTTGCAATAAGTAGTGTATTATTCCTTGTGTGTAGCACTACTAACCATGCACTAAGAGGTTTCAGGCACAGGAGCACCCTTACACTCTAATTTTAATGCCTGAGGTGCCAGAGGATTAAAGAACAACTAAAACTCAATAAAAAGTTAGTTTAGAAATGTTGTACCTTGTGAATTTTTGTGGCAGCCCAAAACCACCATAGCCCTTTAGTATTGAAAATCTGTGCCTCCTAAGATGCCGCCTAAGATGCCTCCAGTACATGCTCTGAGCTACTGTCAGTTACCTGAGCCTAGGAACCAATATACAATATAAAAACTGATTTATTGTTCTGTGAAGATTCATAACAACTGTATACAGATTTCATAATATGTCTACATTTTTCTTTAACAGGTCTGCTGCTAGTTAATGTCTTGGAGCAGCTATGAAATATATGGGGTCAAAGGATCCATTCCTACGAGAGATACTATATTTTTCCTTGTGTTGCCGTGGAGCAACACTTGCAATGCAGGTGAGATATGTTCCTGAACAGCTCATTTTTACCCTTTACATGCTGGAATACATATTCTGCAGGATGGACTCAAGCATACTAGTGTGCCAGGCCCAATGATTCTATGAGTTTCTCTTGCAGAAGAATGTGTTAACATGTGATTACACTGGATGACTGCATGTTAAGTTTTTTACATTCAGCAATCCCTGTACTTGCAAATATAAAGGTATTTTACTGCAATGTGTTGCCCACATGACTGTCGATTCCCTGTGGGTGACAGAGCAATGTGCTATTACCCTTTAAAGACATTTTTTGCGTGTGAAAACAGCATTTCAAGTGTTGTGAGTAGGACTCATCAGTAATCATGAGGTTCCCATACTTATAAGCTGGGCCCTCTTTTTAGGGGTCCCCAATGATTGAAATGTCAGTCACCTGGGCCCCCTAGGTGTTGGGATCTGCCAACAAGTAGTATGGGGTACCAACAAATATGAGTAGTAAAAAGAAGATGAACCGGCACTACGAAGCGTTACCTTGAATAAACACGCAGGGCTTGTCCTGCTTGCATGAAGTCCGTAGTGCCGGTTCATCTTCTTTTTACTACTCATAATTGAGGGTACCGACCCCTGTGACTGCGCACCGGACCTATTTGTGATCGAGAGACCAGGGTGTACTGGTGGGTTCTTGTGTTACGTACCAACAAATATGCTCACAACCCTAATTTGTCTGGTCATGACCCAATTATGCCAAACCCTGTCCTGATCTGCCCAAACCTCACCCTTTCTCTGCACACCCCAGCCCCAATATTATCTGTGAATCACACCTTTGTGTCTCCAGGATCTCCAACTGACTCTGGCCTTAATGACTCTTTTACATAGAAGCTCGCTGTAATTGATTTTTTCTGTAATTGAGTTTCCATAAAGTTTATTGTTAGGAAAGGAGGGCGCCATTTATGTTTTGTGGCATAAAGTATTTTGCATAGTTTTACAAATATATCTCTCAATGTAATATATCTTGCATTATCTCTTCCTATCACCAGGTTGTGTTCAACCTCCTTATCCCAGACCACATCGCTGATGCCTTCTCTCCACCACGAGCTCCACCTTCAGGTTACGGCAACCAACTAACAGAACTGTTCCTGGGGGGTCTTGGACGATGGGATGCAGAACATTTTCTCTTTATAGCAGAGCATGGCTACGTTTTTGAACATAATATGGCTTTCTTTCCATTGTTCCCACTCACCCTAGCAGGATTAGCCTATGGTTTGCTCTGGCCTCTGGGATTCATGCTTTCTGTTCGTAGCAGACTACTTTTGTCTGCTGCTCTTCTGAATACTGGCTGCTTTGTATTGGCAGCAATTGTTTTGTACCGACTGGGCTGTGTTGCTCTCCAGTCACGGCGCTCTGCATTCCTGGCCGCCCTTCTCTTCTGCATGAACCCAGCCTCTATCTTTATGACTGTAGCCTATTCAGAGAGTCTGTTTGCACTGGCCACCTTTGCTGGACTATGGCAATTAGAAAAATGTAGGCCTTTCCGAGGCTGCTTTCTGTTTTCACTTGCCACTGCTGCTCGTGCCAATGGACTAGTCAATGCTGGTTTCTTGCTGTACTTTGGGGTCCAGTCAGTCATACAAGGGACAATAAGTTGTAGAAGAATATATCAAATTCTGTTAGCAACTGCTGTGATAATTCTACCTTTTGCTTTATTCCAGTATTATAGTTTCCAGCATTTCTGCTCGGTATCTGCTATAGAAGGAAGTGTTACCCCAGAACTGATGCAGCTTGCAATAGAAAAGGAATACCGTGTACATGGCCTGCCAGTCCCAGCATGGTGTGCTGCCAGCCTACCACTGGCTTATTCAAACATACAAAGTGATTACTGGGATGTCGGACTTTTTAGCTATTTTCAACTGCGTCAGCTGCCAAACTTTCTTTTAGCATTACCGGTGATATTGCTAGGTACTAGGGCAATATGGGAATATGCCTTTGCCAATGTAAATGTATGCATGACTCTGGGGCTCTGGGAAAAGCGACAAACGCCTTCCAGTGGATATTACGGACCTCGGATATTTATTTATGTGGCACATCTTACTGCTCTAATGATGTTCGGAGTATTCTGCATGCATGTACAGGTAAGGGAGTGCAATTTAATGTTGCAATGTGTCAGTTATAAATGTGTTAGTGGAGGGGGGAGAAAGCCGTTTGGAGATATTTGTTTTTATTAAAGGAACAGATAATTGTAAAATTTAAAAACTGGATAACAGAAAATCAAATCATACTTACAGAGATTTTCTTTTCCTGGACTGGAACATGGCAGTGGGCAACTATGGGTTAATCCCCCCTGCTGTGCAGATTGGCAGGAATTACCTAATAAAAAGTTTTGCTTCCGCCCCCGCCGCCATCTTTGATCTACTGGAGTCTCCCCCAATAGGGTGGGAAGCTATGCCCACTGCCATGTTCCAGTCCAGGAAAAGAAAATCTCTGTAAGTATGATTTGATTTTCTGTTTTCCTGTTCCTTTCACATGGCAGTGGGCAACTATGGGATGTACAAAAGTTTTCCACACATAGTTTAGGGAGGGTGTTTATTTATTAGATATAGCAGACTGCAATACTGCTGTACCAAAGTAAGTATTTTTGTTGACAAATACATCAAATTTATAGTGTTTTACAAAAATATGCATAGAGGACCAAGTGGCTGCTTTGCAGATATCTTCTGATGATGTCCCGGCTTGGAATGCCCAGGATGCTGCCATAGCCCTTGTAGAGTGTGCTTTAATAGATTTAGGTACTGTACTGGACTTGAGGCTGTAAGCTAGATAAATGCACTGTTTTATCCAGTTCGCAATTGTTGATTTGGATGGTCTCATTCCCGTCTTGGCGCCATTGGTAAGGATCAATAAGGAATCTGATTTTCTTATTTCTTTCACTTTGTCCAGGTAGGCTAAGAGACATCTTCTGACGTCTAGAGTATGCCATATATTTTCTTGTTCTGTCTGTGGATTTTGGTATAGCGAAGGTAATATAATATCCTGTGAAGTATGGAATTCTGAAACTACCTTGGGTAAAAATTTGTCGGATGTTTGCAGTATTATTCTGTCTTCTAGAATATTAATTTTCCCTTGAGAAATAGAGAGGGCATGGAGTTCGCTGACTCTTCTTGCTGATGTTATTGCAAGTAAAAAACAAGTTTTTAGGGTCATATTTTTTATCGATGCTTGTTCAATAGGCTCGAATGGTTCTTTTGTGAGGCAGTCAAGAACCAAATTCAAGTCCCATGGGGGAACTTGTGATCTAACTTTAGGTCGAAGTCTTCTCAGTCCCTGAAAGAACCTTTTGACCAGAGGTCTTGAGGCCCATTGTATTTTCGAGAAATGGGAAATTGCTGAAATTTGGCCTTTTAGTGTGGAATTGCTGAGTCCCAGAGTTACTCCACTTTGTATAAAGTCTATAACCTGAGTTTCGGTTATTTTTGATATTTCTATATTGGCATCTGGAAGCCATTCCAAGAATTTTTCCCATATTGTAAAGTATTTCTGTATTGTAGACGGTTTTCTTGCTGACATGAGCGTGTTAACCGCATCACTAGAAAGACCTGATGCTTCTAAATTTAGCCTTTCAAGAGCCAGGCCTTCAATTTCAGATTTTTTGGATTTGGATAATGTTGTTCCCCTCTTGATAGTATGTCCGGCCATTCTGGGAGATTGATGGGAGGGCATGAGGACATTTGAAGGACCTGTGAAAACCAAGGTCTCCTTGGCCACCAAGGTCCCACCATAACCACTTCCGTTTTCTCGTGTTTGATTTTCTGTAGGACTCTTGGTATGGTCAGGAATGGAGGGAATATGTAGGCTCTCTTGAATTTCCATTGTATGGAGAAAGCATCCACTGCCCATACTCCCTGCTCCATGGTCCAGGTCACATATGAGGGAAGCTTCGCATTCTTCTTGGTTGCCATTAGGTCTATAGAAAGGGGACCCCATTTGTCCAGTATCATCTGGAAAGCTTTGGGGTGTAGTTCCCATTCTCCTGCTGGTGGAAGAGTTCGACTCAGTTTGTCCGCTAGTATATTCTGAGTTCCCGGTATGTGTTCTGCTCTCAGTTCTTTCAGGTGTATTTCCGCCCATTCGAAAATATGTATGGTCAGATTCAATAATTTCTCTGATTTTGTTCCTCCCTGTTTGTTCAGGTATCTGACCGCTGTTGAATTGTCTGATTTTATCAGAACTTCCTTGTACATCACTTGTTTTTGAAATTTTATCAGGCTCAGTTGTATCGCTTTCAGTTCCCTCCAATTGGAAGAGTAGTTTGATTCCTGGGTCGACCATATCCCTCTGATATTCTGGGTATTCATGTGGGCACCCCAGCCTTGTTTGCTGGCATCTGTTGTGATGATGGTCCAGTTCCTTTGATGGAGATCTATTGGGACTCTTATAGAATTTGTCATTGTCCACCAGGATAGGGATGATATTGTCTTCTCTGATAAATATATTAGTTGTTTTGGGTGACTGTAGTCGTGATCCCATTTTGTCAAGAATTCGAATTGGAGAGGTCTGGAGTGTATTCTCGCCCATTTTACACAATCCACTGTCGCTCCCATCTGTCCTAGTACCTGCTGGCAAGATCTGGCCGAGACAGGGTTTTGCTGTGTGAGGTTGTGAACACTTTGTTGAATGTTCCTGATCTTTAGAGTTGGGAGGCTGATATTGAATGTTGTTGTGTTTATTACTGTCCCTAGAAATTCCAGAGTTTGAGCTGGTGATGGGTGACTTTTCTCCCAATTGATGATCCAACCTAGATTCTGCAAGTATTCTGTAACTATTTTCACATGTTGTCTCAGTAGTCTTTCTGATGGTGCTTTTATCAGTATATCGTCTAAGTATGAGAAAATCTGTATTTTCATTATTCTCAGGTTTGCTATCGCTGGGGCAAGAACCTTTGTAAATATTCTCGGCGCTGTCGACAGACCGAAGGGTAATACTCTGAATTGAAAGTGTTGATTCAATATGTGGAATCTCAGAAACTTTCTGTGTTCTGGCCATACTGGGATGTGAAGGTAAGCATCCTTGAGGTCTATTTTCGCTAGCCAGTCCCCTTGGTTTAAGCATTGTGCAATGGATCTGATCGTCTCCATCCTGAAAGTCTGTACTTTGAGGTGTGTGTTTAGTTTTTTCAGGTTGAGAATAACTCTCGATTCTCCGTTTGGTTTCTTTTTCTGGAACAGATGAGAATATATCCCTTTGTACTGTTGAGACTTGGGAACTTTCGATATGAATCTTTTCTCCTGGAGTCCTGAAATGATCTCCTGTAGTTCTGATATCCCTTTTTTGGATCTTATCTTGTCTGATGTTGTAAAGGATTCTTTTGGATTTGAAGTGAATTCTAGTCGGTATCCTCTGGATATAATATCCAGGGCCCAGTTGTCTTTGATTTCTCGAGCCCACACTGCTCTGTAAGATGAAAGCCTTCCTCCTATCTTGAGCCGAGGGACTCCCACACCTTCAGGGCCTTTTCTCGGTTTTTTGTTCAACTCTTTTGCGAAAAGGTTGATCCCTCTGTCTCCATTGTCGGGAGAAAGCTTTTCCTGGTTTGTATTGTTTGGCGTCTCTGTAAGAGGTTCCAACTTTTGAATTCTGAAAGTTTGGAACTTTCTTTTCTCTTCGATCTTGTGGAAGGAAAGAAGATTTGCCCGCAGAAGCTTTTGAAATAATGGAGTCTAGTTCTTTCCCAAATAAAAGATTTCCTACATATGGAAGGGAGCATAGGTTGTGCTTCGATTGGGCATCTGCGTTCCAATGGCGAAGCCATAATCCTCTTCTGGCTACTACAGATGATGCCATTGTTCTGCCCGTTAACTTAACCGTGTCCATTGAAGCTTCTGCCACAAATTCATTTGCTAGCTTGATGTCTTGGAGCATTTCATTAAGCTTTCCTCTATCCACTCCTTTTTTAATTGCTTCTTGTAACTCGTTCAGCCATACTTTATTTGCTCTGGATACTGTTGTAATTGCCACGGCCGTTTTGCAGGTTGCCCCTGCTGCTGTGTATGCTCTTTTAAGTGCTACATCTTGTCTTCTTTCCATTGGGTCTCTGAGAGAAACCCCCTCATCGACCGGAAGGGTTGTTCTTCTTGCTACCCTTGTTATGGCTGCGTCCACTTTTGGTGGGAAGTCCCATCTCTTGGTAAGATCTGTAGGAAAAGGGAACATTCTCTTAAACCTTCTAGAAGTGGAAAGCCTCTTGTCTGGTGTTTCCCATTCTTCATTGACCGCTTTGCTGATGATGTCATGTATAGGAAAAAGATGGTTCTTTTTTGCCTTAGCTTTAAACATCTTGTCTGTTTTTTGTGGTGAGGCTGTTTTGTCTTCCAAATCAAGAGATTTTCGAACAGCTTTAATAAGTGGCTCAATCATTTCAAGATTAAAATCTGAACTTTCCTGTTCTGATTGGTCTGAAAGAATTTCACCCTCTGTATCTGAGTCCTGGAGTTCCTCAGTAACTCCTAGGCTTAAACTTGGGCTGGTTCTGCCTCTTAGCTGAGGAGAGGAAGGTGTTCCTTTGATATCTTGTAATACTTTTTGGGTGACCTGTGACACCATAGATTCCATTGTTTTGTTGAATGAGTCCTTCATCCACCCCATTAGCTCAGAGAATTGAGCAGGTGGTTCATCTGTATTCTGCATACATTTCTCACATTGTCTTTTATCTGGTAAAGCTGTTTCTGTACAAGAAATGCATTGTTGTCTAGCTGATTTACTTCTTCTCCTTTCAGTACCAGGAGAGCTTCTGTAATAAAACGAACAAAACAAAACAAAACAAAACAAACAAATCAGATCTATTTTCGTGTTTCTTCATCCCATAGTATTCTTTTGCCTCTCATTGCCACTCACCCCCTGGAGCCCGAATGAGATCGTCTGCAGCTCATATTCACCCTGCAGATATATGCATGCAAAAAGGGTTAATAGAGACGTCTCACCATATATGTATGGTAGGGCCATGAAGAAAGTTTCAGTACTTACAGTTGTACCTTGATGGTAGCACAAAGCACAGTTGGGTAAGAGTGATCTATCCAGCTTGTGTCTTACCATAATCTGGCAGCTCTGGGGGAAAACACGCTGCGTCTTAACTGTCAGCGTCTTAGCTTCCGTTGCGTTCCGTTTGGCGCCAATTCTTTTGCGCGCCTGCGCATAGTCGCATTGATGCCGTGGACGCCATCTTGGAAGCTGGTAACATCGGCGTCTTAGTGCGCGTTATGCCGAATTCGGCTTGCGACTTACTGCGCCGGAGGCACGAACTGGCCAGAGCCCGCGGCTCCTCCTGAGACTCTCAAAGGGATTTAGGGTTACCCCGGTCTAGGAGCTACAGCAGTGGAGAGGCAGTCTGCTGGTACGTAGGGGGGAGACTGCAGGAGGAAAAAAAGATGGCGGCGGGGGCGGAAGCAAAACTTTTTATTAGGTAATTCCTGCCAATCTGCACAGCAGGGGGGATTAACCCATAGTTGCCCACTGCCATGTGAAAGGAACAGGAAAAATACATGGGCTGTTCAAAATGTTTCTAATACAGTTAGTTAGCTAAAAATGTAATGTATAAAGGCTGGAGTGACTGGATGTCTTAACATAATAGCCAGAACACTACTTCCTGCTTTTCAGCTCTCTAACTCTGTTCTGGCTATTATGTTAGACATCCAGTCAGTGGCATAAACTATAGAGGAAGCTGACCCCGCAGTCGTAGGGGGGCCTGGGAAAAAGGGGGTCTCCTTCCTCTATAGCCAACAAGAACCCCTTTCCCAGCCGCTCTCTTACCTGCTGCTGGGAAACAGGGTGTCGGCACTGGGAGATAGTGGGTGGAGTCTGGGTGGAAAATGGGCGGGAGGATGGGGATCGGAGTGTGCAGGCCAGTCTGAACATCTTTTTGCAGGGGAGTCACTCCAGCCTTTATACATTACACTTTTTCCTAACTAACTATATTAGAAACATTTTTTATTTTGCACAGCCCATCTATTTACCCAGTTTTTATTTTTTGCTGAACAATTCCTTTAAGGAAACATTGGTTGAAAGATAAAATACCAAATGGGCAACCACCAATGAATCTGTATGGGTTAAAAAGATGTGTTATTTATTTAGTATTTTTTTCTGCTTTGTCTGCAGGTTATCACTCGCTTCCTCTTTTCTTCCTCTCCTGTACTTTTCTGGTTCTGTTCTCTCCGCCTTCAGCAGAATGAACCATGGATGTGGGGACTTGAAATTGGCGAGTCAGCTTCCAACCCAGCAGTTCGCTTGCTCTATTCCTGGACTTCACTTCAGCGTCCTACTCGTTTTATGCTGGGATATTTCTTAGGTTACTGGTTACTTGGCACTGCTTTGCATGTCAATTTCCTTCCATGGACATAGCAAAGATATTGTGTTGGTGAAAGTTAAAGGGCAAGTTCACAGTAAAATGATTTTTTATTTTTGTATTACATTTTTAAATATCTTTGTGGATTTTTTTCTTTTTTTAAAATGTATCTTTTTTTTCTTTTGCCTTTTTCCACACAGTGGAAATACCACAGTGAATACCAGGCTGGATTTCTTATTTTTAGTCTAAAGCAGCTAGACTTACTGAGATTCAACACTTATCCCAGTGGCTTATTTATTTTGATGGGTTGGTAGGGCATTCCTGGGCATTTAATGCTATTAAGGGTAAAAGAGTCACCAACATCTAATCACAATGGTGAAATCAGAAATCAATACATCCAATTATAGTTGGTAACAAGGAGCCATACAGTGATAGCCTCAGCTGCTTCTGAGGAGAAGCTCTTCCCATTTCCCAACACTAATTGCTGCACAGCAGGTTATAATAGAGTTTGACATTTGGAGCTGAGCCTACCTAGTAGCATAAGAGACACTGTCTATGAAATTTCCATCAGACTGCTGAACCATAAGCCAGATGATAGCAGTCTAAAGCTTTTAATTAGAGGTCTTTAGGGTTGCCACCTTTTCTGGAAAAAAATACCAGCCTTCCTTCATCCTTGCTGTCCTCAAGCATAATTTTTACTGGCCAAGCCTGTGAAATATCAGCCAGGTGCCAACCCTAATGGTCCTTGCAAAAGCTAATGGTTTGTCTCCTTAATTTGGGTGGGGTTATTGCTAAAGCACAGGATTTTAATAACCTTGTGTTATACAGAATTTTGCAATAATCATTATTTTCGGTGGAAAGCATATTGGAGACCAAAGATATTGAGCAACTGAGAAATATTGTTAGCATCAGATTGGCAGGACAGGTGCTTGTGTGGGAAAGGGGTTGCCTGTTTCTTGTTTAAATTTAAGTTTCTGGCTGTAAGACGTGAAGTGAAATATAAAGCTGCTGTGAGACTGCCCTGCGCACAAAGTATTTAAAAGGATACCTGAAGCAGGGTTAGCACATTTTTCCACTCCTGCATGTTATGCTATCGATAAATTTAAAAGATATAAATAGTCTATACTTGCTCCTTCGGCAGTCCTTATTATGTGATAATATAGCCAGCTTTTTGGCAGTTCTTTGTCTAGCATAATTACATGAGCTATGACTTAGCTACAATTCAGTAAACTAACCAGACACCCAGGGTAGTAACATTTGGAACTGGGGCCAGCTTTCCCCTACTAATGTATTATCCATCCATTGCACCTGCCCCTGAAAGTTATACCAGTCCAGATGCAATACTAGCCAGAGCTTTGAGAAACCACCAAAAAAAAATAAGAAATATATATTTTCTAAAGCAGAACATTTCTAGAAAGGAAACATTTGACTCTGACCCTTATGCATACATGATAGGTTACCAATGATAATGGTAACCTATCAATGGTAGTATTCTTTGATAAGTCAGCTATTCAAATAACCTATATCCTTACAAAACATAGGGATCCCATTTAACAACTGTAAAAAGAACAAATGAAAAAAGGCCTGTGAAACATGGAGATTTGCAGCAGATGCTACAATCTGGGTAAAAATAATGGCGGTTCTACTGTAGGTTCTATGGGAGAAAGCAATGCATGCCACATAGGAAACAATGAAACCTATTAGTCTGGTACAAAAGTTACCTAGTACTATCTGTGTATGATTTTGGCCTCGTCTTCCCAATTACCCCCTTACAAATGGCTTCAACTGTGTTACTTTGTTTTTTACTGTTCTATAGGAGGTAAAAGCTTATAAGGATACGGTGGTATCAGTCATATACATCCCACAGTAACAGTTAGCAATCAGCACTTAGATTTCAACAGTTAGAAAATAAAAGCAAAAATCTGATCACCAATTATATTTCACTCCACTTTTTACACAGCATGAAAAATAGATAATTTGAAACTGCCTCAATGCATATTGGAGCACTCCCGAGATAGAATTAATTATAATATATTAATATATTGGGAGAGCTCAAATATGTGTTGAGGCAGTTTAAAAGTGTGTCTATTTATACTGTATAAACCACTGATTTCATGCTTGTGCCTATTCAGTACATGAATGTACATCAGTTCCTGGCTTTGTATACTGGTTAATGATCACCATATTCATCAGTATGATTTTTTAAATGTAACAGTTAGGGGGTTATTTATTAAAGTCTGAATGCCAAAAACTTGAAAAATGTGAAATTTTTAGTGGGAAATAAGCTCAAATTCTCAAGATTTATTATAACCTGAGAATGCAAAAAGTCAGAATATGGAAATACGCCATCTTCAACCTGTCAAGGTCCTGTAGAACTTCATGGCAGAGGTCCTATTTCAGAAGAAAATGTTTCTCCAGGGCTGTTATTAAACTGGTTTCTGCTACATTGTTTCAAATACAAAGGGCATACAGAGTTTATTGCTTTCTTGAATTCTACAATGTAAGAGAGCAGAAAATAGATTTGCTTATACCATCAAGAAGACAACTGAGAATAGACACAAAGAAACTAGCCAGGTCAGTTCATTCAGTCTTGACAATCAAACAAGAAGTCTTTTGCCCAAACATGAATATCTTGTTACACAGTGATTTGCATCAGTTTGTTTATAAAGGTGGCCATACACGGGCCGATAAAAGCTGCCGACAGACCGTGTCGGCAGCTTATTGGCCCGTGTATGGGACCCCCCGACGGGCTTCACTGATCGAGATCTGGCAGACTTTCAGGCCAGATCTCGATCGGATGGGACAAAAAATCCTGTCGCCCTAGGGCCCACGATCGGATCAGCCCGATATTGCCCACCCCAAGGTGGGCATATCGGGGAGAGAGCCGCTCGTTTGACGACATCGCCAAACGAGCGCATCTCTCAGTGTATGGGCACCTTAAGACTCACTGGGTAATCTGCAGGCAGGTGGAGCATCACTATTATCCAACCATTTTAGCCCAAATAAAAGATTAGTGATTCAAATGTGGAAACATATTGATGATCTGCTGAGTCGATCAATTACAGCCCAAAAATCTGCTGAACACACACTCATGCACAGACTACACTAGAGTGTAAAACTTTTGTTCCTACAGTTGAAGTACAATTACAAAAGCTTGAAGCAGCTGAACACTTGTGAGATGCATTCTACAACAGCCAGAAATCAAATGCCCATACTCTACTTGATCTTACAGTGGTAGTCAAAGGCTCTTCAGAGATAGGTGTATTTAAATTTTTATTAGAAAATAAACATAATTTAGCAAATCCATTCAAAAGCTAAAACAATAAGATAACCAAATGTTTTAGCACTAGAAAACGAAATATATGCCTGCTCTGGAAAAGTGAATTGTTCATAGGTCTAAGGTTTCTTCCTCCACAGTGCGCCCATCATTCTCCACATATTTCTCTTGGAATGCCAGTGTCCTGAGATAGCAATGGTTAAGGGGTAACCGCGGTAGTATGAAGTGAAGCGGATATGTAAGCTGAGCATGTCCTCCACTTCTGGCCCCACCATTTATTTTACCATAGAATGTTTGTCTCTACAATTAAAGGGGACTCATTTACAGATATATGTTAAAGGAACAGTTCGGTATAAAAATTTATTTTGGGTAAATAGGCTGTACAAATAAATTTTTCCCACTAATATTAGCCATAAATGTAGTTAGCCACAAATGTAATGTATAAAGGCTGAAGCAACTGGATGTCTTTTTCTTTAAAAAAAAAATTCTAGAGCAGGACCCCTTTACCTCACTTGTTCAGTGGTGCAGATACCTCTCAGAGCAGAGTAAAGAAATAAAAGTAAGTACAGCCAATAGGAGCAGAGAGTGTGCCTTTTTGTATATGAGATTACTTTCCAGCATGCACTATGGACCACACTGTAGCTATAACTATAGTTACTACACGAGTGGTGGCACTAAATTGTCAGAATAAACCTCTAACTTAAGCTTCTGATTTGCAATTTGTAAATGCTATCTGATTACAAGGATTGCCATGCCAACCAAACACCGATATTCTTTGAAGCTAGACATTTGCTTATTTTGTCACTGTTAACTCTTTGTCAAGTCCTTCTTGTATTGCATTCTAGCTTCCGAACCTCTGCCTTGCTGCTTGGGAATGTAAACACTGCCTACAATACAGTTGTTTTAATTGTTAGCCTGGAGAGTGGCAGAACAAACCTACTAGTGGTGTGGGACTACTATGCTGTTATATGTGGCCGAGAAGCATGGAGACTACACCATGCTATGACCCCTCACCCTGTGCACTGAGCGACGTCTGCCAGCCCCAAATCATATGAAACATAGGAACCCAGTTAAGCGCAAACAAGTGCAAAGCATGGAGCACCACGTGGAGTATTTTGTATAAAATCCAGTATTTATTCAATCCATTTAAAAATCAATACAAAAGAACGCCATGTGTATATAGAACCATCACGCTCGACGCGTTTCGTAGCCATCCAGCCACTTTTTCAAAAACAACGGTTCCCATCAAACCTAAACTTTTAAATCACCTTGAGTACCCTCCCATAAAAACATTAACCCTTCACCACCTTATCCTTCCAAAGCATGACGACATGTAAAAACATCTATATTCAGAAAAACAATGTTCTAAGCAGATGGTCAGTTATAATAACCCTTGCAACATTGTGATGTTGGATATGTCGCCTCATATCCTGCATAATATCAATAAATATATAGATATACAATGTTGCAAGGGATATTATCTCATAATGACATAATGTCAATAAATAGATACACAATGTTGCAATTATCAGACCCAATACCATGTAAAATGTAATGCATCTTATTTCAAATCTCCATAAATAGAGTGGCATTAATAAAAATACAATAGCCCCAATTTATATCTATATAGCCCAACATTTAATATCTATATATTTATTGATATTATGCAGGATATGAGGATAACCCTTGCAACATTGTGATGTTGGATATGCTGTAACTGACCATCTGCTTAGAACATTGTTTTTCTGAATATAGATGTTTTTACATGTCATTATGCTTTGGAAGGATGAGGTGGTGAAGGGTAAATGTTTTTATGGGAGGGTACTCAAGGTGATTTAAAAGTTTAGGTTTGATGTGAACCGTTAAGCTTTTGAAAAAGTGTCCGTAGCGCTACGAAACGCGTCAAGCATGATGGTTCTATATACACATGGCGTTCTTTTGTATTGATTTTTAAATGGATTGAATAAATACTGGATTTTATACAAAATACTCCACCTGGTGCTCCATGCTTTGCAGATGAATTTCGACTGATGCTATCCGGAGCAGTTTCATGTGCAGCACACTGTGAGTAGCTTTACCGGGGTGCTCCCTATAAACTGTTTTGCCCTGCAAGCGCAAACAAGTGGACAGATTGAAAATAAATTATATTCATGTTAAGGATACGATGTGAATTGGAAATCTGCTCCTACTGCCACAGACATAAGGTTCCCAAGTGATTGCTTTGCCTCCCCAAAGCAGAATCCACTGGCTTTATCCACAGCGCTTAGAACTAACTGCAAGCTCTTGTCATCCTGAAAGAAAATGAAACACTTATCGTTAATTATATTTTAAAATAAATAATTAAGCCTTGTGTGGCCTCAACCCTGTTTACAAGTTACTGGCAAATTTTCTCTCATTTTAATTGGTCATAAGAATCATCACTGATCGATTACCTTAATACTTAGTGGCATGAAGGTCACCAATCCATAATCCTCTATGACCCCTGCCAGCTTCTCATGGAGACGTTTGTGGCGGCGGAAAAATGGATCAGATGTCAGCTGTTCAACCAAAAATGAAAGGTCCATGACCTCAGTGTAGTAGTCCAAATTAAAGGCTGTGGATAGGAGGATAGGAGCAGAATATTAATTAAAAGGAACAGCAACACTAAAAAATTAAATAGCTTAAAAGGAATGACAATATAATGTAGTGCTATGCTGCACTGGTAAAACTGGTTATTTGCTTCATAAACTATACTATAGATTATATAAACAAGCTGCTGTGTAGCCATGGGGGCAGCCATTCAAGCAAAGGATACACAGTAGATCATAGACACATGCTTACTTGTTCTAAGTAAGTTTAAGAGTTTTTTTTTTGTATAAGCTAGATTTTAGCGGACAGTAGCTGCAGTGCACAATTTCTTACCCAGGCGGCCATATTGTTCAATAAGATCCATTTTAGACAGGACATTGATGTGTGGCAGCTCCACATGAAGCATAGTGCTAAGTGAAGTACATAAAACAGAGATGAACTTTGCTGGATCTGTACAGTAATGGGAGTCCACAAGGTGAACAGCACATAACTAAAAAGGAGACAAAAAAAAAACAAACAGTTGTAAGCAGCCAAAGAACAAGTAGTCTCTTTCCTCAGTTTCGCCAATGCACACATCATCTAGGAAAAAAAGTACTAAAAAGATTTTAAAATGGTGAAGAGTTTCAGGAATACATTTTATCTTGAAGGGTTTTTTTTTGTTAATTTTTAATGGATTTTTATTTTGTGCTACGTCCGTCACCTGGCACTTTCTTATAAGTCTTTTTTTGCTAAATGGTCCCTGTAATTGACTTCTATGGGTCTGCATAGATATGGGGGTGGGGGCACAATATGTGAACATTAGGCTCCTTTCCCTCCTGAAACCTGGCCCAGATAAGGGAGCAAAATTTTCTGGATCTCCTCTGAGGTTATTTGTTCCCTCTTCCTTTCAAAGCCTTTTGGTTGGAGGGATTAGGCTTAAGGGCATTTTGTCTGGGAGGATGTCAGGAATAAAGGGATCTATACTAGCACTCAGCCAAAGCAGGGTCTGAAGAAAACTCCATTATGTTTTGCCTTTTAGCTGGGTGGCATGAAGGTGAGTGTATTGGTATTCTCTTTAAATTGTCTTAAAGGGGTTGTTCACCTTCAAAACTTTTTTCAGTTCAGTTGGTTTCAGATTGTTCGGAAATAAAGACCAATCTTTTTCTAGTTTTAACGAGGGCAGGGGGATGGCAGGTCGGGGAGATTTTTGCCCCGAAGAAGAGGCGATTTGTCGCTGGGGCGACTAATCTCCCTGTATCTGCTCGTGTGGCCTGACACATAGCTCTGGTGCAGAGGGCTGTTGTGCAATAAAAACAGCCCTAGTACAAAAGTGGTATCCAGCCCAATGATTCTCTAGCATCATTTCAGATAATGTCTTCTTGTTTGGCTGCAATCCCACCAGGGGTTTCAAGTGCCAAAGCATTTGGAAATCCTCCCTTCTACATCTACTTGAAGCTGTACTGACAATCACAGCTTTGCCCAGCTTATACAGTGGTGTGAAAAACTATTTGCCCCCTTCCTGATTTCTTATTCTTTTGCATGTTTGTCACACTAAATGTTTCTGATCATCAAACACATTTAACTATTAGTCAAAGATAACACAAGTAAACACAAAATGCAGTTTTTAAATGAGGGTTTTTATTATTTAGGGAGAAAAGAAATCCAAACCTGTGTGAAAAAGTAATTGCCCCCTGAACCTAATAACTGGTTGGGCCACCCTTAGCAGCAATAACTGCAATCAAGCGTTTGCGATAACTTGCAACAAGTCTTTTACAGCGCTCTGGAGTAATTTTGGCCCACTCATCTTTGCAGAATTGTTGTAATTCAGCTTTATTTGAGGGTTTTCTAGCATGAACCGCCTTTTTAAGGTCATGCCACAACATCTCAATAGGATTCAGGTCAGGACTTTGACTAGGCCACTCCAAAGTCTTCATTTTGTTTTTCTTCAGCCATTCAGAGGTGGATTTGCTGGTGTGTTTTGGGTCATTGTCCTGCTGCAGCACCCAAGATCGCTTCAGCTTGAGTTGACGAACAGATGGCCGGACATTCTCCTTCAGGATTTTTTGGCAGACAGTAGAATTCATGGTTCCATCTATCACAGCAAGTCTTCCAGGTCCTGAAGCAGCAAAACAACCACAGACCATCACACTACCACCACCATATTTTACTGTTGGTATGATGTTCTTTTTCTGAAATGCTGTGTTACTTTTACGCCAGATGTAACGGGACGCGCACCTTCCAAAAAGTTCAACTTTTGTCTCGTCAGTCCACAAGGTATTTTCCCAAAAGTCTTGGCAATCATTGAGATGTTTTTTAGCAAAATTGAGACGAGCCTTAATGTTCTTTTTGCTTAAAAGTGGTTTGCGCCTTGGAAATCTGCCATGCAGGCCGTTTTTGCCCAGTCTCTTTCTTATGGTGGAGTCGTGAACACTGACCTTAATTGAGGCAAGTGAGGCCTGCAGTTCTTTAGATGTTGTCCTGGGGTCTTTTGTGGCCTCTCGGATGAGTTGTCTCTGCGCTCTTGGGGTAATTTTGGTCGGACGGCCACTCCTGGGAAGGTTCACCACTGTTCCATGTTTTTGCCATTTGTGGATAAAGGCTCTCACTGTGGTTCGCTGGAGTCCCAAAGCTTTAGAAATGGCTTTATAACCTTTGAAATTGAACTCAGGTGTGATAAACCAGTTAAGTTATTTTTTAACAAGGGGGGCAATCACTTTTTCACACAGGCCCATGTAGATTTGGAGTTTTTTTTCTCCCTTAATAACGTAAACCTTCATTTAAAAACTGCATTTTGTGTTCAATTATGTTATCTTTGACTAATAGTTATCGGTTTTTGATGAGCAGAAACATTTAAGTGTGACAAACATGCAAAAGAATAAGAAATCAGGAAGGGGCAAATAGTTTTTCACACCACTGTAACAGTTTATAGTTACACGGAGTGGAAGCAAAGGTCAGCTCAAGAACGTCTGCTTTCAGGTTTTAGGGCAGATCAAGTTCTTACTACACCCTTTGTAACAGGGGTTTTTACTCCTATAGTTACACCACTGTATATATTTACATGTTACAGGTCTCCTCAACACATTTGGAGAATGAGACATTTTTCATATGCAATTTTTCATTCAGTGGCACAGTATCCCCCACCCACTGCTAGTTATGCTTCTTGTAGTTACCTTCCCATTTCACATGGTTATTCCCTTTACTGAGTTGCCAAGACAGTAAGTTGAGTCTTAATGTTGTGCAAATAGGCCCAGTATAGGTTATTACAGTACTACAAGTCCCAGCATCCCCTGCAAGCGTTTAGCTGGTACATAGTGTTTGTGGTTCAGAACATAATGAAGAAATTGACAAGCTACTTTAACATACACATGTTTAAGCTTCATGGTTAATAAATGTCGCCCCTAGACTTCCAATCCCAAATGCACCATCCTCTCACCCTCAGCCCCCAGCCCCCCAGCCGCCGCAGTATGTCAGGCAGGGCCGGGTGATGTGTGTAGAGCTCTACTTGCCCGGGACAGTCCAGCAGCAAGTATGTCCCCCGCAGGCCCTGAAGCCTGGCCCGCAACCAGTCCAAGTTCTCCTGCAGATACTCCATGCAGTACAGTAGAGACCCGTTTGGTCCCAGTCGCAACTCCGACATCACCTCCTCAAGTCCAAGCAACTCCCGCAGACTCACTGCCGCTCCGGGTTCGTCCTCTCCCGCCGGGTCCAGGTTAATGATGGCAGATTTGCGGCCCATCCGAGCAAGTAAAGCCTGCATTGCTCGTACATACGTGCTCTTTCCTGAGCCCGGGGGACCAATAACCGCCTGTCCGAAACCAAGTAGCGGATATTTTTCTGCGCCTCGGTCCATCTCGGAACCTGCGTCAGCCATTGCAGCTGTCACGTGATATTTTCTTCTGTGCGTGCGCGCTCACTACGACGGTACGTCCGCAGTACGTATAGACACCGCTCGCTCACACACGTGTAGTTTGGTTGGATCAACAAATCCAGCGACAGCCAATAGCCCTTTGTATCAGGAATTGTTTTGTTTTTTTTTTGTAACAAACTGGCCAACACCTGCTCCATAAAACAAATAAACACACAAGTTAGAAAAAGCTATTGATGGTCAGGGCCCTCTTATAAGTAAAAAAAAAAACTGGTGCCAGCCCCCCCCCCCATAAAAGTTTGGTGCCTGGGCCCACTTACAAGTTAAAAAAAAATTGGGGCCCCATAAAATATATTTTTTTAAAAAATGGTGGCAGGGGCCTATAGAGTATTAAAATAAAACATTGGTGGCCAGGGGATTAAAAAAAAACAAAACACATAGGTGAGGTGTCAGTAGAATTGAACTCGTGGCTTCAGGACTTCAATTATAGCTGTTTTCGTGACATTGGGTCTTTTCACAGCTTCAGGACTTCATTGTTGGCTCCTTTTGTGACTTCGGGTCTTTCCGCCGCTTCAGGACTTCTTCTGTTCGGCACTTTCCGCATTTGGCTGTTCGGGACTTTGATCGGGCGGCACGGCTTCCGAGCTGTCAAGGGGGGGCGGCTCTTCGAAAAGTGCAGCACTGCAAGGCCCCCCCTTCAGGACATTTGTCCCTCCCTGTCGGCGGCCCTGCCTATGGACAATTCCTGAAGAATGTTCTTCAACTGTAATAAAAGTGTAATACTCCTGTTATTAAGCATAACAACAAGCATTCTTTCATGACATTTTTAGTCTAGGGTTGCAACCTGTTTGGGTTTGACCCAAACAGTTGGGTTTCTTCAGCCTGTTGGGGTCTCAACATCCTTTACAGAAAATATTCTTCTTTACAAACTCAAACATTCACTGTATAATCTGAAAAATGTTTCAAGATTTCACTTTCCTTTGAATCACTGAACTAATTAGGGATGCACTGAATCCTCCCCTGTCGGCGGCCCTGCCTATGGACAATTCCTGAAGAATGTTCTTCAACTGTAATAAAAGTGTAATACTCCTGTTATTAAGCATAACAACAAGCATTCTTTCATGACATTTTTAGTCTAGGGTTGCAACCTGTTTGGGTTTGACCCAAACAGTTGGGTTTCTTCAGCCTGTTGGGGTCTCAACATCCTTTACAGAAAATATTCTTCTTTACAAACTCAAACATTCACTGTATAAACTGAAAAATGTTTCAAGATTTCACTTTCCTTTGAATCACTGAACTAATTAGGGATGCACTGAATCCTCCCCTGTCGGCGGCCCTGCCTATGGACAATTCCTGAAGAATGTTCTTCAACTGTAATAAAAGTGTAATACTCCTGTTATTAAGCATAACAACAAGCATTCTTTCATGACATTTTTAGTCTAGGGTTGCAACCTGTTTGGGTTTGACCCAAACAGTTGGGTTTCTTCAGCCTGTTGGGGTCTCAACATCCTTTACAGAAAATATTCTTCTTTACAAACTCAAACATTCACTGTATAAACTGAAAAATGTTTCAAGATTTCACTTTCCTTTGAATCACTGAACTAATTAGGGATGCACTGAATCCACTATTTTGGATTCGACGAACCCCCCAAATCCTTTTCAAAAGATTCTGCCGAATACCGAACCATATGCAAATCAGGGATGGGAAGGAGTAAACATTTATTACTTCCTTGTTTTCTGACAAAAACTCACAAGCTATTCCTCCCCACCCCCTAATTTGTATATGCAAGTTAGGATTCGGATTGGCCGGGCAGAAGATTCAGCCAAATCCGAATCCTGCTGAAAAAGGCCGAATCATGGCCGAATCCCGAACCGAATCCTGGATTCGGTGCATCCCTAGAACTAATATTTAGTTGTATAATCAGTGTTTCTGAGAACTGCTGCACATCTGTGTTACATGGAATCTACCAACTTGGGGCACCTGTTATATTCCACAATTCTTCTGCATTTCTTAGTTTTGCCTCAGAAACAGCATTTTGATGTCACCCCACAAGTTTTCTATTGGTTTAAGATCCAGGGATTGGGCTGACCATGCCATAGCATCAATCTTGTTGGCCTGGAGCCAAGATGTTGCTCATTTACTGGTGTGTTTGGGGTTGTTATCTTGTTGAAACACCCATTTCAAGGGCATTTCCTCTTCACCATAAGGCAACATTACCTCTTCAAGTATCTTGATGCATTGAAACTGATTTATGATCCCTGGTATGTGATATATATACCCAACACCATAGTATGAGAAACATCCCCATATAATGCTTGCGCCTGTATTCACAATATACTGTGTTTTTAACTCAGTCTGACAAACTGTCTGCGGTCCCTAGACCCAAAAAGAACAATTTTGCTTTCATCAGGCCACAGTGCCATTTCTCTTTAGGCCAGTCAATGTGTTCTTTGGCAAATTGCAACCTCTTCAGCACAACATTTGCTGCCTTCCTTCCTTCCTTAAAGGACACCTGTTGGCAAAATAATAACTCAGTCAAAGGTGCGGGCTAATAGAGCCTGTACTCCAGTTTGGGGGGGGAGGTAACAGGGTTTTTTAAAAAAATGCCCTCCGCCAGCACTAGGCCACCCGCAACAGAAGGGAGCAACCGGTTTGAGCAGCCATGTTGGGCACATACATGCACATAATGAGTGAATGCCGCAACTTGCTCATTATGCGTGTGACATCAGAAGCACGTTATGAGCATGAGCTGACAGACATGGCCAGTCGCACCGAAAGCTCCCTCCTGGTGCGAGTGTCCTAGTGCTGGCAGGGGAGCAATTTAAAAAAAAAAAAAAAATACTGTTACCCCCAACTGGAGTGCAGGTTCTATTAGCCTACACCTTTCATTGCTAATAATATAGATTTTGCCAACAGGTGCCCTTTAAATAAGGGCCGTAATTGACACCTGTTCTTTTGGCAGAATGAATGACCTCACTTATTGAACTCAACACTGTTATTATTTGGAACAAGTCTCAATTAATGATTCAATGACACAGAATCAGCAGCATGCATGTCTATTACTCTACTATACCTACTAGTAAATTATTTGCCATGTAGAAATATAATTTCTACCAAAACAGTGATTGATCAGGTTAGTGATGTCATACTGGTATTAATCTGAACACAGTAGTAACTGTAGTTACTTTGGGATGAAATAAAAAGTCCATCAACTTCTACCCCTCCAAGTGAATACCTATACAGAGCTATATACTCACATACAGTATATACAAACTAACATCTGGGGGCACATTTACAAAGCTCGAGTGAAGGATTCGAATTAAAAAAACTTCGAATTTCGAAGTGTTTTTTTGGCTACTTCGACCATCGAATGGGCTACTTCGACCTTCGACTACGACTACGAATCGAACGATTCGAACTAAAAATCGTTCGACTATTCGACCATTCGATAGTCGAAGTACTGTCTCTTTAAGAAAAACTTCGACCCCCAACTTCGGCAGCTAAAAGCTCCTGAAGTCAATGTTAGCCTATGGGGAAGGTTCCCATAGGCTTGCCTGAGTTTTTTTGATCGAAGGATATTCCTTCGATCGTTGTATTAAAATCCTTCGAATCGTTCGATTCGAAGGATTTAATCGTTCGATCGAAGGAATTATCCTTCGATCGTTCGATCGTAGGATTTGCGCTAAATCGTTCGACTTCGATATTCGAAGTCGAACGATTTTAGTTCCTAGTCGAATATCGAGGGTTAATTAACCCTCGATATTTGACTCTTGATGAATCGGCCCCTAGATCTTAAGATCTGAATAGCCTTGGATATTATGTCGTACAGTATATATTTACTTAACTAAACTGTAGCAAGCAACTCAAGAAAAGACAGGATGATTTTATAGCATGGGAGAAAATACAGATCATATGAAACTGTTATCAGCAAGCGTATGCCAGTTTTAGACAGGATTTATTTACACAAAAAGCTTAAACTTGATAGGTGTGAATTTTTTTTTAGCCTGAATTCTTTATCTGTGACAATAAATTTGCAATCTGGCTGTTGCCAACCACTTGAGTCCTGAATTAACTCTTTCTTACGTTGTTTTCTTTCATTTGGCTTCCAAAAGACCCCTTCATAGCAAACACTTCTTTTTGAAGAAATAGTGTGTGTGAAATCCAAAGGCTACAGCACTCCCTAAAATGCCTGTTTGGTGCAAAAACATGAATATTGCTGTGAATAGATTAAAACACAAGCAGAACATGGGGAAAGGTACTCACAAGGGGATTTCCTGGTATCCTAGCAGGCTTGTTCTTTCCTGTGTGTATAATTAAAGGGCCCTGTTTTAATTATTATAGTATAATCCTTTAAAAAAAAAAACCCCAAAAAAACGCATGAGGGAGCTTAACATGCAGAAATCTAATATGTTCAGAGAAGGTATTAACACCAGTTAAACAGCTTTAGCAGATATGTTTGAGGAAACAGTGGAACTTGATGACGTGTGCCCTTTTTCCCATTTAGTAAATGAAAGTGGTAGTTTAAGGGGCACATTTACTATGGGTCGAATATCGAGGGTTAATTAACCCTCGATATTCGACTAGGAACTAAAATCCTTCGACTTCGAATATCGAAGTCGAACGATTTAGCGCAAATCCTGCGATCGAACGATCGAAGGATTATTCGTTCGAACAAACGATTAAATCCTTCGAATCGAACGATTCGAAGGATTTTAATCCAACGATCGAAGGAATATCCTTCGATCAAAAAATCTCAGGCAAGCCTATGGGGACCTTCCCCATAGGCTAACATTGACTTCGGTAGCTTTTAGCTGCCGAAGTAGGGGGTCGAAGTTTTTCTTAAAGAGACAGTACTTCGACTATCGAATGGTCGAATAGTCGAACGATTTTTAGTTCGAATCGTTCGATTCGTAGTCGTAGTCGAAGGTCGAATTAGCCCATTCGATGGTCGAAGTAGCCCAAAAAACACTTCGAAATTCGAAGTTTTTTTAATTCGAATCCTTCACTCGAGCTTTGTAAATGTGCCCCTAAGTGAATGGCAGTGTGCATCAATGCAAAAATCGTATATATTGCCATTATCAATCCTTATGATAACACAGACTTTAGGGTGGAGAGGAATTTGTCAGTAGAGAAAAGAGCTTTTCCTGGATACCTCAATAAATAATTCAACTTGCAACACATAGAAAAAGTATGTTGTGGGAAGTAACAACAGCAATATAACTGCAAGCCAGGAAGCATTTTATTGCTGTGTTGCTGCATGTTTTATAAAGAGTGGAATTTGTGTAACTAATTTTTTTATTAGTTTTACTGCAGGTGACCAGAAGTAACTGATAATGTGTTGCAATGGGTACTGCTCTGTAAATACATTCAAAGTCTCCAAAACAGCATTTATTGAGAACAATACTTTACTATTAAAAATATTTGCACAGTTTTCACATCTCATAACTCAGTACTACTCAGCACCGGAGTATTCCATAATTACATTAAATAAGAGATGGAGAGAGTTGAATACCCTGGTCATTTTGATCCCATGCAACAACCATTCAAGGAGTCCCATTGCAGATTTCATCGGTAGTAGCCGCGGTCACTGGCTGAAAGTGGGAGGATGCTAGTTTTGCACATACCTTATCAAATATTCACCACTACATGTTTCTTTTGTAGTTCTGATTAAAATAATTGTGTTGCCTGCATACAGTGCAAAGAAGAAAAAAAAAACAGCAGTGGGTAGAAAAAAAGCAGTAAACAGTGGAGAAATTGAAGTGAAAAGGACAGGTGCAATGTGTGGGGGGGGGGGAATGGTAGCACTAGTCCTTGCAAGTGACTGGAAAGCAAATTAAAGATAATGGCACACAAGGAAATTGGTAATCTTATTTTGACTGCAGCAATTTATTTCTCCACCGGAAGAGTTTAAAAAAACAAAAACACTAGAAATATCCACAGTTCAGTGTGAAGGTAAATCACCACATACATATAATTCAAAAATGCATTGCTCCACTGTTTTCAAGTGATATTTGACTGCTACAATGCAGGACAGGTGCAATAATTGTGATTCACATTCACACAGAATAAGGAAAGATTTGCACTGTCCCCACCATTTGAGTGCCCAATTGACCCTAACCTAAATCAAGCAACTTGATAGTTCTATGCATTATAAAAGCCCAATACATTTTGTGTGCAGTGGCTTTTTTCAACCCTGCTGTTCACTGTCCTAGCACAGCTCTGCAGGTCGTGTTTATTTTACTTATTCTTGCCAATGGTAAATAGCCTGAATTGTTTCTTCAGATTTCTAGATGAGCAACACGATTTGCAAATTGGCCTCAGTTAATCAACAACAAATAATTATATTTCAAATTATGAACTACCAGCACAGTCTTCATAATAAATACTTGTTTATAAAAAGTATAATAAAAATGTAAAACAACATAGCAGCTTGTGTGAAATGGTTATTAAAAAAAAATAAAATGTCTATGCACGGCATCGGTCGGATAAAACACCAGATTAAAAAAAAAGTGAAATAAGTGTTTCCAATAATTCCTTCTTTGAGTCCAGCGCAGCATCACATTATACAGGTTCATGTTAAGTTGCATATAGATGTGGTTTGCGCACTTCCAGGTGCAAACTCAGGAAAGCTGTTGGTTTCTGTTAAGTAGTCTATCTCATACCCTCCCTGCTTGTCGTCTTAAAAGTGTGTCCCCCATATCCTCATCATGTGGCTGGTCATATACCATGGAGATAAAGCGTGTATGTTTCTTCTTCGGTGGGCCAAATGTTTGCAACTTTTCACCATGGTAACTGTAAAAGTAAATTTTGTAATTAACAAGGCACCTATTCAGCCATGCACTATAGTTTGTAATGGCAACTTTTCCTTTCTTACCCCAGGCCTCTCTTGCATTTAGGGGTTGTCCCTCATTTTCCAAGGCTTTTGGCATCCCTGCTCCACTAGCTCCAAGTCCTCTGCCCTCTATCCAACCTTCATGCTTCATTACCTTACATCCAAAGCCCTTAATAAAGGAAACAATGGTTTGGTAAATTTGACATACTCTGGAGGAAGGACATAAGAAGTTGAGGCAATAACCAGCAACTCGTCTTTTAATTGATTTTTTTAAAGGGGTTGTTCACATCTGAGCTAACTGTTAGTAAGATGTAGAGAGTGATATTCTAAGTCAATTTGCTTTAATTTTTAATTATTTGCTTTTATTTGATTAGCTTTTTATTCAGCAACTCTACAGTTTGCAGTTTCAGAAATCTGGTTGCTAGGGTCCAAATTCCCCTAGCAACTATGCATTGATTTAAACAAGAGACTGGAATATGAATGGGAGTCGGACCAGGCTGTTTGCCATGTAATGTACCAATAAAGGCATTTTAATCTATTGGTGCTATACGGAAACTTCTTTTTGGATCAATGGTGGAGGATGGACCACTGATGGTACGTGCACCGAGTACTGCTTTCATATTGGGGAATCCAGCTGACTCAAGCAAACAAGTATTGTATGAATGGGAGAGGCCTGAATAGAAAAAAGTAGCAATAACAACAAATGTGTAGCCGTACAGAGCTTTTGTGTTTAGAGGGGGTCAGTAACCCCCCCATTTGAAAGTAGGGAAGAGTGAGAAGAAGAAGGCAAATCATTCAAAAACTATAAAAAACAAACAAAGACCAATTGCTTAGAATTAGACATTCTATAACATACTAAAAGTTAACTTGAAGGTGAACCACCCCTTTAATATAGGTCATAAACAGGGAAGGGTCATTATATTTTATAATGCACAAGTTTTAAGTCATGTGATTTACATTACATTCGCATATACCACATGTATACTAACAATTAACCCTAGGAACAGGGCCGGAATTTGGGGTAGGCAGAAGAGGCACCTGTCTCAGGTGCAATGATTGGGGGCGCTGGGCAGGTACCTCTTTGTCTACCCCTAGTCCGGGATTTCTTGCTGCCGCTGGCTCTCCTTAAATCTGCTTGCTCCCCTGGTGACATCACTACACATGCACTTTTGCGCTCAGGGGGGCTAGCCAGGTTGCCTTGGGCCTCCAGTCAGCTTGGCCCTCCCCTGCCTGGGAAGAATACTGCTTAAGAAACATTAAAGGATGCTCCAGGTTTGAAGTGCCTGCAGTCAGGCAGAAATACTAGGTCTAATAGGCATTCCCGTGAGCAAATTGTATAAGCATACTTTTAGTTAATGCAGAAAAGTATTTGAGCATACATTTTCAAGTACAAGAAAATGTCTTCAGACAACTCCTGCCCTGCTGTACCATGTTCATACTACTTGGAGTGTGTTTAATTTGAAACAGGTATCTTATTAAAAAATATACAGCGTCCTTTTTATAGATACCCATTATTAAGGTTATTTATTTACTAAACTCCGCATGCCAAAAACCCAAAAAAAAATAATTTTACCCTGAAGATGGAAAATGTCAGAATCTGAAAATCCGCATCTCAGACCTGTCGAGGTTGCATAAAAGTCTATGGGAGAAGTCCCAAAGATATTTTGATCTGAGCTGGGTTTCATGCAATAACCTGAAGATTTCTGTGTTTTAGGGCAAAAGTCTGAAAAAAAATCGTAGTTTTCGGGTGGAAAATTCAAGAAATCCGTACAATTTGTATTTTTCACAATTTTTTCGGGTTCTTTTCAGCAAAATTTTTTCTGGAAAGTGTATTAATAAATAAGGCGAAGAAACCTGTGCAGATTTGGTCGTAGCTTTTTTCAGAAAATATTGAGATAAATTCAGACTTTGAAACATAACCCCTACGAGTCCAAATTCCATCCTTATAATGTGAGCATCAAACAGGCATCCTTTCACTCATAGGGGCAAATTCACTAACGCGCGAAGCGCCGAACGCTAGCGTTAATTCGCTAGTGTTTGGCATTTTCGCTACTGCGCAAATTCACTAACGAACGCTGGCGTAGTTTCGATAGTGTTACTTCGCAACCTTACGCCAGGCGAATCTTCGCTAGCGACGAAACTACGCAAATTCACTAACTTGCGCAGTGTAGCGAACGCTACCTTTTACGCTAGACTTCCTTCGCCACCTCAGACCTGGCGAAGCGCAATAGAGTAGACAGGGATTGTTTCAAAAAAAGTCAAAATTTTTTCTAAGTCCCAAAAAACGCTGGCGTGTTTTCTACATGATGGCTGATAGGCTGAAAAAGATCGAAAATTTTTTGGGGCTCCCCTTCCTCCCCCCTACATTTCCTGACTCATGGCAACTGACCTAGACAGTGGGCACATGTGTAGGGCAAAATAAAATTTTTATTGGCTGATTTGAAGGTTTTCTAGGCATTTGTAGTGCAGATACGTGTTCCTCCATTGAAATTTGAATTTCGCGCCGTATGCAAATTAGCCTTCGCTAGCGCAACTTCGCTTTATATAGCGAAACAACGCTAGCGCAACTTCGCAACCTTACGCTACCCCTGTGCACAACTTCGGATTTTAGTGAATTTGCGGAGCCCTGGCGAAACTTCGCCTGGCGAAGTGCGGTGAAGTTGTGCCTGGCGCAACTTCGCATCTTAGTGAATTTGCCCCTCAATATAGAACATGGGTCCCTTACCCTTGAACCCCCTTGGGGTGCCAAATAAGGGCTGTAATTGGTTATTTGGTAGCTCCTACGTGGACTGGCAGTTTACAGGAGGCCCTACTTGGCACTATACTTGGTTTTTATGCAATTAAATCTTGCTTCCAAGCCTAGAATTCAAAATAAGCACCTGCTATGAGGACACTGGGAGCAATATTCAAGGCATTGGAGAGCAACATGTTGCTCACGAGCTAGAGTCCTGCAGCGGGTCGGGTACCCACAAAAAAAGTTCTGGTCGGGCCGCGGGTCTTCTCAATAGCGATAGCGGTCTCAATAGCAATAGCGGTCGGGCCGCGGGTCTTCTCAATAGCGATTTTCACTCTCTGTTTCTGATCACGTCTACTTCTGATTTACAATGACAGCACTTCCTGATTCTTGATGGTCAGCAGGTCGCGGGTTGCGGATAAGGTACTTGCGGGTCGGGTAGCGGGTAAGAATGTGGGTTGTGGGTCTGGCTTGCGGATTGCAGGTTGCAGGTACGGGTTCCAAAAAATGGACAAGCGCAGGTCTCTATCACAAGCTACTGGTTGGGGATCACTGGTATAGAAGATATCCAACCTAATTATAGGATTCAGTGTATATGTAATTAAAACAATCATATTTACAATTAAAATAGAAACTTTGTGAACTTTATAACAGAGTAACTATGATACTTAAAAATGGAAAACATGAGATCAAAATACCCCCTTTGTCTCCTCTATCAGAAAGATCCTTTTGAAACACTGGGGTATGTTACAAGAGGATCAAACATATCATCTTTCCCCCTTTTTTATCATACAGAATTGGTAGTACCATTGAAACTGATGTTATATGATGCTAAGAAAGACAAATAACAGCTCTTACATAGTTGGTGAAAAGAACATTTCGGTGTTTAAACTGCCCTCACTGCAATTATCGAAATTAACTTTTTTAAACAGCATATTAATGACAGTAACATCTGGCATATGCTGAATGGGCCAGGAATAATGTTATTTATATGCTGAAATATCCATGTGGTCAGGTGTATGTAGGAAAAGCATTTAGATAAGTAAAAGTAAGATTATTCCAGTCACTAAACACTTTTCAGATGTGTGCTACATTAGAGTTCAAATTACAGTTTTAGAAAATGTATTTAGCAAAACAGAATATATAATATTTTATGACATGTGAGGTCTTTCCTCAATTATTGGAACACTAGTTATAGTTGATCAAAAGGTTTACTGTAACTAAGATATAGATTTATTTCGAACCTATAAGATTGTTTGGATACCATCACTTCTTGGGAAGTTTAATATTATTAAATATGAAGGTGTAGTAGTATGTACCTACTTAGGTCGTCAAACTGACAGGTGCCCCGCCCCTTGACAGGTGAAAGGCCCTAATGGGCGGGGCTAAGTTTGAGCTGCTCTTCGTGACCTGATATAGCGACGCCCACTGCGGCAAAGCATTCCGCGCCCACTGTGCAACCACCATTTTGTGAAATGTAGCTGCCATTTTGTATAATACCTATAAACCCTAGCTAGCCTCTACTGTGAGTGTCACCATATGGTTATGTTTGATATTACCAGATCCATTTGTGGTCACTGAGTAACTGCGAGGGCCATCATGTGGGTATAGCTATAACTGCAGCGAAAAATACAGAAAAAAAAAATACATTTCCAACATACACTTATAAGACAACCCCACAGATGACTACTTAAATGTTTGGTTTTTTAAATTAACACATTCGAAGGTAAAAATGGACATGAGAAAACAAGACAGGGGCAAATTTACTAAAGGGCGAAGTGGCTAACGCTAGCGAAAATTCGCCAGCGTGACGTCATTTTGGCACTTTGCCGATTTACTAACGGTCCCTGGCGTAATTTCACTAGCGAAGCAGACAGACTCTAGCGGTACTTTGCACGCTTACGCCAGGCGAAGTTGCACTCTGGCTAAGGGACGTAACTACGCTAATTCACTAAGTTGCGGATTTTACTGAACGTTACCTCTTGCACCAGACCTCAGCTCAGACCAGGCGAAGTGCAATAGGTAGGAGTTTCTCTAAAAATAGTTGCAAAATAGTCCCAAAAAACGCTGGCGTCTTTTACTTTTTTCAGGGTGATAGGCTGAAAAAGATTGTATTTTTTTGGGGGTACCCTCCTTCCCCCCTACATTTCCTAACATATGGCACCTAAACTATACAGTGAGCACATGTGTAGGGCAATATAACACCTCTATTTTATTCTATTAAGGTTTCCCGGGCTTGTGTAGTGTAATGTAGTTGCTGCAGCATATCCGTCCATTGTACATTAACCGTATGCCGCTGTATGCAAATTAGGCATCGCTAGCGTAACTTCGCTTTGCTTGACGAATTAACGCTAGCACAACTTCGCCAACTTTCGGCTTCTTGGACGCAACTTCGAATTTTAGTGAATTTTCGCTGCCCTGGCGAATCTACGCCTGCCGAAGTAAGCGAAGCCGCCGCTGGTGCAACTTCGGAGCTTAGTAAATTTGCCCCTAAGACTGCTCTGCCAATGTGAAACTGAAAAAAAAGGATTGTTTTTATCCCTCCCTAAAACAGTGTGAAACTTTTTGAAATGCACAAGACACTATGACTGCTTTGCCAATTACCTGTGAACCTTTTTGAAATGCACAATTCATTATGTAGCCTAGTTGTCAGGCAGGTGCGAACTACTGCTGATCTAAAGGGGTAATGAGCTTTCAGGTTCATTATACATTTAATCTAAATGATTGATAATTAAACTGAAACACAGCCTTTCTTGTTAGAAATGGCATTTGTGTTTTTTTAAAACAATACTTTTGAATAAGTGGATCCTATTTTTTTTTAGAAAACTTGGCTACATTTTTAACTGTTTAGGGACAAAACAGGGCTAATATAGGAGAGTACTATGGGTGAAATATGCAGACAGTGAATATGTTAAAACTTTTGTTGGCAGTTTATTTTAAATTAGGTCCTGATCATTTACAGTAGAGGTTACATTATCCCTTATTATATATGAGCGATACTCAGAGTTCCCTGTATAACTCAGACTGCAGCCTTGCACCTTTACATGGTTATGGGACTCCTCAGTTACTGTTAATACCCTTATTAGGCTTGGGTGAATATGGCCCGTTTCACCAAAAATTCGCCTCCGGCGCAATGTTGGCGACGCCCATTAAAGTCTATAGGCGACAATCTTTTTTTTACGCGCAACGCCACACAAGTTTATGGGCGTAAACAATGCGCAAAAAATTTGCCTATGCCTAACCCTTATATTTTAAAATAGGGTGTATTTTATACCCTTTTAAAATTGTTTATTTTTCACATATGTTTAAAGGGAAACATTGTACGGCCCCCACAAAAAGATCCCCAAAGCTGCCCAGCGTGACCTAAACCCCCGGTGGAGCACTGTGTATGCAAAATGCAAATATTATGGTGCAAAGGAGTAGTAAAGCCAGTGCCAACATGGGCAGATTTTAATGAAGAATTGCTGATGGGAATTAAGAGTTAAGTGTCAATAATTTGGGCTGGTAAATGCATTATCTGGCCTGTGGCTAATATTTTGTCCAATATGTTTTCAAAATTAAGTGCTTTTCCATTGGCTGCAAAGCTGACATGTCAAGCATTGTTGTATTGTGACAGATATAGGGAGTAATGAAATTTACATTACTAAGAAGCTAAATGAGCCGCTATCCCATTATGAAGTTTAGACCTTTATCTGGATCTGTTTCTATTATTTTGGTAAGTGCAAATGTAATTGGTGCAGTTTTTCACCCTAGTCATCTGAGGTGCTGCCCCCTATAGATACAAAAATGACAAATGATGCAACAATATTAGAGAAATATAAATATTTATTTCAATAACAATTACAAAGGGGTTCTGTAACAGGACGTAGACTATGTAGCAAAGCTGCAGATTTGTGATGCTGTGACGCTATGAGTTAAAGCATACGAACTTCACTTCTCTTTAAATACTCCCCTTAACACATCTTGATAAGTTCCAGCTTTTCTCTCTCTTCAATGTGGAACTAAAATTCTGCATGAAATTCAAGCGCCATATACTTTCCTGCATGGTTTTCACGTCTGAGAGTTGTTTTTGGGACTCATTTAGGGGTTTGGCAGTCAATAGTCCCATTTTTCTCTATGTCCTCTGTGGCATCACCCAGTGGGAATGAGGAGCCATCTCCTAAACTGCTGAAGATTGGGATGAACCAATATCTCTTATTATTGCCAAACACTTGCCTCCAGTTCTTTCTGTAGCCCAAGTCATAGGGATTATACTCACAATGTATGCCTTCAATCAACTCTAGAAGAGTTTCATTCATTAAAACCAGTGAGTAATGGCCATAAATATACTGATAACAAAAGATAATACAGAACAATGTACTCATGCAGAACAGCGCAATGGCTGAGCCTTTGGAATCCATGTTTGGCAGTTGATCAGTCCAGAACAGTATGGAGCAATAAAGGGACACTGCACTAGTGAATATCAACAGTAGGGGTACATAGAGCAGGAACAGGAGGAAGAACTTGTAGTTGGAAAATCCCACACAGTTGTTTAGAAATATGCAATGATGATCCACTTTCAGTATACAGATGTCACACGCTGTGCAATGGTGGCACCTGTCTGGCTTTATGAATTGGCATTTTCTACAGTACTTGATTGGTGTTTCTGAATCTATATTATAGTATAAAGGCAAGTTTTTGGCCCTTTTCCCCCCCAGCAGCCAAACAAAAGAACAATGGGAAGGTAACCAGATAACGGCTCCCTAATACAAGATAACAGCTGCCTGGTAGATCTAAGAACAACACTCAATAGTAAAAACCCATGTCTCACTGAGACACATTCAGTTACATTGAGAAGGAAAAACAGCAGCCTGCCAGAAAGCATTTCTCTCCTAAAGTGCAGGCACACCTCACATGACATGGGGCAGCTGGGAAATTGACAAAATGTCTAGCCCCATGTCAGATTTCAAAATTGAATATAAAAAAATCTGTTTGCTCTTTTGAGAAATGGATTTCAGTGCAGAATTCTGCTGGAGCAGCACTAATTGATGCTTTTTGAAAAAAACATTCCGATGACAGGATCCCTTTAATAAATGTATTCGAATGCCCTACACATGTGCGCACAGTATAGTTTAGGTGCCATATGTTATCAAATGTAGGGGGGAAGGAGGGTACCTTAAAAAAAATTTTGATCTTTTTCAGCCTATCACCCTATAAAAAGTAAGATGTCAGCAGTGTTTTGGGACTTAGAAAACATTTCCACTTTTTTTGGACCATCCCTATCTACTCTATTACTTCACCTGGTCTGAAGTGGCGAAGTAAAGTCTGGCGCAAGAGGTAACGGTCACGAAAATCCGCCCCCTAGTGTCTTGTGCATTTCAAAAAGGTTCGGACGTAAACTGTAATGGTTTTAGAGGGATAAAAACAATCCTTGTTTTTTCAGTTTCATATTGGCAGAGCAGTCCTAGTGTCTTGTTTTCTCATGTCCATTTTTACCTTGGAATATGTTAATTTAAAAAAACCAAACATTTAAGTAGTCATCTGTGGGGTTGCCTTATAGGTGTATGTCGGACTTTTATCTTTTTTTTCAGTGTTTCGCTGCAGTTATAGCTATACCCACATGAAAGCCCTGGCAGTTACTCAGTGGCCACATATGGATCTGGTAATATCAAACATAACCATATGGTGGCGCTCACAGTAGAGGCTAGCTAGGATTTATGGGTATTATACAAAACGGCGGCTAAATTTAACAAAATATCGGTTGCGCAGTGGGCGGGGAATGCTTTGCTGCAGTGGGCGTGGCTATATCAGGTCACGGAGACCAGCTCAAACTTGGCTCCGCCCACTAGGGCCGGTAACCCCGCTCATTAGGGCCTTTCATTCACCTGTCAAGGAGCACGGCACCTGTCAGTTTGACGGCCTAAGTAGGTACATACTACTTTATACTATCTTTAAATAAAAACAGTTTGAGAAAATAAAAGGCATTTCAACTGCTGAATGCTCTAATAATAATGATGGACTTTAGACATCAGCTCATTCATGGGGTTATGTAGTTACATAAAAATCTGAACTTCCAAAGAAAACTACACAGTGTAATGCATCTTTTTTCATTGTGTAATAATGGATTCTGGCAATGTGTACACCACCCCATAAGGAAAGCAGAGAGACTTCAATTCACAGAATTGATTATTTCACAGTGGAACAAAGAGAGGATAGGGTAGCAGTAAGAAAGGGTAGGGAACTGGTCCGAGTAAGGACAGGCAAATTATCTTCCTTTCTATCTGTGGATTCAGGCACATTTAAAGAAGAGCATGGTTTCAGATTGTATTCTCTGATGTGTAATAGTTTTCATTTAAAGGGGTTCTTCACCTTTAAATGAACTTTTAGTATGATGTAGTAACAGATATGAATGGTATTTGCCTGTTATTTAGGCCAGAATACATGTCAATTTTCTATTGAAGTTTAAAGGGATACTGTCATGGGAAAAAAAAAAATTTTCAAAACGAATCAGTTAATAGTGCTACTCCAGCAGAATTCTGCACTGAAATCCATTTCTCAAAAGAGCAAACAGACTTTTTTTATATTCAATTTTGAAATCTGACATGGGGCTAGACATATTGTCAATTTCCCAGCTGCCCCAAGTCATGTGACTTGTGCTGTGATAAATTTCAATCACTCTTTACTGCTGTACTGCAAGTTGGAGTGATATCACCCCCTCCCTTTTTCCCCCCAGCAGCCAAACAAAAGAACAATGGGAAGGTAATCAGATAGCAGCTCCCTAACACAAGATAACAGCTGCCTGGTAGATCTAAGAACAGTACTCAATAGTAAAAACCCATGTCCCAGTGAGACACATTCAGTTACATTGAGAAGGAAAAACAGCAGCCTGCCAGAAAGCATTTCTCTCCTAAAGTGCAGGCACAAGTCACATGACTTGGGGCAGCTGGGAAATTGAAAAAATGTCTAGCCCCATGTCAGATTTTAAAATTGAATATAAAAAAATCTGTTTGCTCTTTTAAGAAATGAATTTCAGCGCAGAATTCTGCTGGAACAGCACTATTAACTGATTCATTTTGAAAATAATTTTTTTTCCCATGACAGTATCCCTTTAAAAAGGTGATAGCACAGTTAATATTTGAGATTATACTACACTGTACAGTTAATATTTGAGATTATACTACACTGTACTCAGCATCTGCTGTCGCCAAGCCATCAAGCCTTCTAGTCTCAAGACGCATCGTCAGGGAATCCCTGGCATCTTTAGCTACACCATCTTCCTCATAATAGGCACTCATATCTACATCCCAGTCATCAGCAGTTTGCTCATCAAAATCTAAATAATTTGTAAAAAACCCAAAAATATGAAAGCAGAGAACTGCAAGTCAACAAAACCAAGATCATGCCCATTTTAGTAAAAGTACCAGGTACCATAGGGACATTTTAGTATTAATACAAACCCTATGTATGATCATAAGAAAAGGCAAATACACTTTGGGGCAAATTTATCATAGGTCGAACTGAATATTTGAAATTCAAATTTTTTTATGGTCAAATTCGACTAGGGAGTTATACAAATTCAATTCAAGTTTTTTTTTTTTTAAATTCATATCATCATTAACCCTTTAAGAATTTTACTATTCGCTACCTAAAACCTGCCAAATTGCTGTTTAAGTCAATGGGAGAGGTCCAGGGATCAATTTGGAGTGGTTTGCAGCCTTCCTGACATTCAAGTTTTTTTTCTGAGAAAAAACTCGAATTGAGCTTTTAAAGTTCAAATCGAATTCAATTTGAATTTTCAGGTCGATTTAATATATCATAGTTTAAAAAAATTACATTTTATTAATACATTTCAAATGGTCGAATTTCTAATTTATGGGAGTTTTTAAAAACTCCCATGAATTCGAAATTCAACCTTTGATAAATGTGCCTCTCTATGTAAAATTTTTTCTTTTTTAAACAAACATGGACACATAAATATACGATCTTTAAACAGTATAAAAATATAAAGTTGATCAAAAAATGAAAAGAAAGAAAAAAGAAGCAAACATTTTTTTTCAACAAACAGATTAACAAACATGCCATTTACTCCTGTGCAAAAAGTAAGTACGCCCTTGGCCCTAACAACAAGTAGGCATTTCTTATAACTGTCTACCAGTCTCCCCATGTAGAATTTTTTGCCTGCTGTGCAAGGTTTTAGAGGTTATTTTCATGCACAGCACATTATAAATTTCATGCAGCATCTTATTAAGATACGGGCTTTGATTTGGCCATTCCAGAAATTTCCATTTTTTCAGCCATTTCTTGGTGGATATAGGTTCATTGTCAAGCTGCAATGGTCTTACATTATCATCAAGCTCCATCTGGTACAATTAAAAATTCATAGTGTGATTCTATGGCGGTGAGCTAATCAATCCCTGATACAGCAAAGCAGCCCCAAACCATAGCATTTCCATCACAATTTAAATTTGCTTTCAGGTTACTGCCTCATCTGTGAGAACATTTCGCCTCATGGTCTTTCCCTAGGTGTTCATGGGCAACTTTAGTCTTGTCCTGAGGTTCTTTCTGGACAACAATGGCTTTCTTCTAGCACACATCCCAGGCAGATCTAATTGCAGTCTCTTTTGAATTCTAGACTTATGCATTTTGCCACCAGTAATGGCAAGAGCGACCTATATGTCCTGCCATGAAATTCTGTGCTTCTTAAAGACTCCTGTAAACATTTTGCATTCTGCTTATGGCTTTGGACTTGCTAGGATCACCTAGGAGCTTCTCATCGTGTAGACAAACTTCCACATAGTGGAATGATCCAGATGTTTGCCAATCGTCTTTTTTAATCACTTCTCAGACATGGGCAACTCTAACATACATTCTAAAGCCCTCAGAAAGCTCTTTCAATATAAGCATGGGGATACCACAACACTAAATCCAAAAGGAAGAATGTGATGATCTCAAAGAATCAAGAGCTAAATATTTTTTTTAAAAAAGTGGAAAATTTATTAGGACATAAAACGCCTGATAGGGCACTTACTCATAGGCCTAGGTTTTATGTCCTAATAAATTTTCCACTTTTTAAAAAAAAATATTTAGCTCTTGATTCTTTGAGATCCTCACATTCTTCCTTTTGGATTTAGTGTTCTGAGGTGAACTGTGAGTGGATCTCCTTGTTATTTACTCAACAACGACATTTTTTTGTTTATTAGAGTGGTACCATTTACATTATATATTTTTTCTTGTGGCAGCACACACTATTTTTCTCATGGGGATACCACACACAACAAAGAGCAAACCAAAAAAAATTAGGCTAATTAACTTACACAAATGCAGAGTGAAAAGTACAGGAGTGGGATCCCTTATCCTGAAACCCATTATCCAGAAAGCTCAGAATTAGAGGAAGGCCATCACCCATAGACTCCATTATAATAAAATAACTCCAGTTTTATAAAATTAATAACTTTTTCTTTTTAATAACTAAACAGTACCTTGTACTTGATCCCAACTACAATAACATGAATCCTTTTTGGAGGCAAACAATCCTATTGGGGTTATTTAACATTTAAATTACTTTAAAGCAAACTTAAAGGACATGTCAACCTTTTTTTCAGTATTGGCATACCTGTAAAGGTTACCTTAACCGAACTCGAACCGCATTACTTTCGCCTCGAAATTCCCCTCCTGCTCCCTGCACCTCTGTGTTCTTTCACGATCGACGCAAGCATTTACCCGGCGGCCATTTTTTCTGGGTTGCGCGCTTCCTGGTTGTATTGCGCATTGCTGCACTTACACGGTTATCCTGGTTGTAAAAGGCAGTGTAATAGTTAAACTCTCTGCTCTCTCCCTCGCTGCAGTCAGCAGAAGAAATATGTGCTAGGAGCAGGAGGAGCGGAGAGTTTAAAGCTTACAAGTCTGAAGTCGGTATAGCAACCACCAATGCTATTTTTTGTCTCAAAACAAGGAATTAAAAAATGTTTTCCCGTTCTCACCCCTAATTTGCATATGCAAATTAGGATTCGGATTTGGTTCGGTATTTGGGCAAATCTTTCGCGAGGGATTCGGGGGTTCGGCCAAATCCAAAATAGTGGATTCTGTGCATCCCTAGTATCCAAATATTTGAGATTATGTCACTGAATATAGTAATAGATTTATTAATACAATTAATAAGGTTGGTTATGTTCCAATATGTTGCATGGATACCTTTCTTGGATAATCAGAACATTTTGCCAAAAAATAAAACAAAGTAAGAAGTACTTAAATGAACAAACAAATGGAGACAGAGAGATGAAGATAAGTGCAGGAGGGAAATGCATAAGGGGCAGAAAGAACAAAGCTTAGGCCCCCACCTGGGCATCAGTATAGAACACAATACCAGAACCACCTTTTTCCTGCTTCAGTTCAATCATACCTCCCAACTGTCCCTTTTTCAGAGGGACAGTCCCTCTTTTGACAGCTCAACCCGCAGTCCCTCATTTGTACTGGAAAGTCCCTCTTTTCTCTGCACTGAACAGCCAGAAAAAGAAACAAAGTTTCTCACTTAATTGGCTTTTAGCAGAGAGCCCAGAATAGTTAACAGGTGCAAATAAGATACTTTGTAACAATTTTGAGACACAAAAACACAGTTTAGGTAAGGAGAAATATTTTCAAACTTTCATAACCTGCCAAATTTTGTAAAACGAACATGGTAATTAGGAGGTGTGGCCACAGAAAGGGGTGGGGTCAGAAAATTTGCTGCGCTACGTGCGGAAAAAAATTTTTTGTCCCTCTTTTTACTTCCAAAATGTTGGGAGGTATGGTTCAATCTCCTCTTCATACAGATGTTCTTTAATTCGATCTTGTGTGGTTACGTCTTCGTGCAAAGCTTCATGTCGTTCCCACTCCTCACATGTGTCATCATCCTAGAATCAAATGATTAATGTTAGTTTGTAACCATACATGTCTATAGAGTATAGGTCCCAAAGCTCATTAAAGGCGAACTCTGGCTTCCAAACCAAGATTTGAGAGGCCCACATAACACAGAAACCCCTAATATACCCATCACAGTTACCTGTTTCTTCAAAAAGTATGAATAAATGCCATTTTCTATGCTGCAATCCAGCTGTTTAACAGTTCTTCTCTTTCTGCATCATTTGAAATCCTGGCAGGAGGGGCTAAACACTGATGTTACAAATTGTAGCAACTTCTCCACAGTTTACAGACAGCATGCAGGAACTACATAAATCACATTGCATTGCACTATGATGTTCCATACATTATTGAAATCATGTGCACAGGGAATTGTGGGGTTTGGAGCATGCAGGCTGAGGACAGCTGGCTGCTTATACAAAGTAACAAGTCAGCCAGCTCAGCAAAGTAGTCAGACATCAGCAGAATAGCAGGGGGCTAGGCTTTGGGAACTATCCCAAACCATTAAAAATCAAGAAAAGCATGCATATTTTTTAATTTATGTATATTGCAAAGTTGCTTAAAATTATATTTACTCTTCAATAAGCTTAAAGTGATACTGACACTAAAAATGTTCTTCTCAAAACATTAATCTACATTAAAAGTTACCTATAGCTCATTTTGATTTTTCGCTAATAGATCTGTTTTTGTAAGTAATTGTTACTTGAAGTTCCTAAGCCCGACTGTTTTGTCAACCTGACTGTCCCTTCTTTAACCTGTCAGAGTTTCTAATGCTAACAGACTACTGCTGCACAAATATGGCAGCCCCTTCATAGAGGAACGTGGGGGTAAGAAAAGTAATATAAAAGCATCAGGCAAATACTTTTATGGCAAAATTATAAATAGCCTTCAAAGACAATGCTATGAAAGGTTATTTTCTGATATCAGTATCTCTTTAAGTTATGTTTGTGTGGAGTTCCCCTTTAAGTAAGGGAGAAAGGAGAAAAATCTTTATACTTTAGGTTATTCTTTTGACCAGCTCTTCTATGTAATATTTAGAAGCAAAATGTAAAGTATTTACCGATATGTCCTAATGCCTCAAAGGAATATTACAGAGAACACTCTTTATTTTGTTAAAACTGACTTATAAGCACATACATGCACTATAATGGTAGCTCTGCATATTAAACTGGGTGTTGCATCTATTCATAAGATCCTTCAGCTGGCTGAGAATATGGAAACCGTCTGCAGCACCAAGTAAAACCATGGTTTTTGACTAAAGAAAAAACAATGTGAATAAGTCAGCTGCATTAACTGCATTTACAGGCAGAATTACTTTCCGGTGATGCATTTCTTCACCAATTTCAGAGACTGTACAGTAGTTTATTTCATATTCTTGTGTTAGGGAGTTCCAGACAAAGATTCATTTTGTAAACAACCACTACCCTAGTTTCTTCCTCTATAATTTTCATAAAGATATAGGTACTGAATGACTGGATGGTATGGCTTTGGCTAATCAGAAAGCAAAGATCAAGGTGGAAAAGGGGGCAGGTAGAGATCCCAGTATCACAGTAGCCTATCTGGGACTTGTCAGTCATAGATTCTTTGTAAATGGCAGTGTCATAAATTGCAGCCACATATGACTGGTTATATGACTGGTTACAATTCTTCACAGAGGACCAGAGGCTTACTCAGAAGGTGATATTGCCCATAGCAACCAATCAGCAATTAAAGTCATCTACAAGTTAGAAAGCAAAAGCAAAGTTATGATTGGTTGGTATGGGCAACATCAACTGTGATATTTAATGTCTAATGTCTCTGTTCCTAAATAGCTGAAGGGAACCTTGGCATAACGCCTGCCGTTGCTAGGAAAACACAATCCCAGCTTGGTGATGACCTTAGGAGGAAGTCGACAGGAACGAATAAGCTGCAGGAAGACTTTGAGAGGAGTACCCACATTACCCTGTGGCATCATTGCAGGAGGATTCATCTCCGACATCTTGTTCGCAGCAGTCACAAGTTGTTCTTCTTTTGCTCATGTGTCATGAGCTACAAGTAGCTCTTGCCGTGTTTTGTATGGGAAATCCCTGGTGTCTGTGGAGAATTTAAAACATTATTATTTAGGTTATTAATTACTTGATACTAAACAAACAAGACGCTAGGTTTACACATGTATTTTCAGCCTACAGCTCTCCAACCAAATGCAACTGCCAAAATCCTCCTTCCTCTATACTAAAAGCTGCTTTGAGCCTCAACATTCATAAAAATACTTACATTCTCTACAGATATCAGATAGGTCAGAGCTGGGAGTTCTATTGGCATGCGATGTGAGCAATATTCTAATGATGTTTGTAGTTTTGAAACAGATGGAGACTGTGCAACGGCACAGGATTTGTACAGAAAAGGATTATGCCATGATTTTGAACACCACTGCAATGCATAGAATTGCATAGCAAATGGATAATGAATACAGTAGCAACATTTACAATATGGTGGTGGGTTTGTCAGTAGTGTAGTATCTGTACAAATACATTTAGGGTCCATGTCTTGTACCTCTTCAAAATGGACTTTGTCGTCTTCTGGTTTTATTTTAATTATAAACCCAAACTCTGCAACCTTAGTGAATAATAAACTTCTAGTTTGCAACATAAGGAAGATCAGTAATGTAGACTTAAAGGAGAACTAAACCCACATGAAGTTAAGTCCCCACTGGCCCCCCTCCCTGTCTCTTACCCCAGAATTCTGTCCCCTCTTGAAATAGTGACCGCACATGCAGAGTGAGTGCAGCGGAGCTCACGGGAGCCATCTTCTTCTCTTCTGTAATCTTCCTGTCTTATTCCTCCCATTCAGCAATTTCCGTCTCTTTTGGCACACGCGCAGTTGATTGCTCCAACTGAGCATGCGTCATTACGCCACTCACTTCAAGAAGATTAGACAATGGCACCAATGAGCTCCACTAAGCTCACTCTGCATGTGTGGTCACTATTTCAAGAGGGGACAGAATTCTGGGGGTAAGACTATGTAGGGGGGGGGAAGCAGGGAGGGGGTCCAATTGAGGGGGGCCAGTGGGGACTTAACATTGCAAGGGGTTTAGTTCTCCTTTAAGAGAAGTGGTTTCCAAACTGTTGGGCTGGACTGGAGCAATGGGAGAAATGCTCAGCTTGAAGGGGAGATTTAAAGAGACTATCAATTTGCTTTCCTAGAGACACTTGAAAACCCAGCTTGAATGTCAATTAGGGTGAGATTTGGGTTAAAAATGTATTTGATGTTCTAAATATTTGTGGGACTGTGGTTGAATTACTTGAACATAGATATTTTCCAACATCTGAAACACTGTCATGAGCCAAGGAGGCTCATTAACGGTTAGATCCTCAAAGGGCCTAGAACTAAAAATCCACTGCTTAAAAAACACTGCTTAAAAACCTTTGCTTGGTTCTGAAGAAGCACTGCCTGAAGAGATATTCTTATTTCACCCTGTGGCGAAACTGCCACTGTCACCACCCAAAACTCAAATTTTTTCAGATTTTTTTTTAAAAACTTGAATTTTTCAATATTTATTTATAAAGTCCAATGCAGCAAAACGTCAGAATCCGAAAATCTGGCATTTCTCGGACATGCCGAGGTTGTAAAGAAGTCAATGGCAGAGGTCCCAATACTATTTTGACATTTCTGTGGTCTATGCTGGAATTAGCCCGACAATACGACCTTTTCGGCCAAAAACAAAAAAAATTGGGCTTTTCGGGAAAAAGACAGAAAAAAACGAGCAATTCAGGAAAAAAAACTCTGCAAATTTTGTACGTTTTCACTCAATTTTATAGCGTTTTTACCAGAACAGATAAAATGTATGTATGGGATTATTCTGAAACTTAAACACAAATGACAAAATATAAATATATACAAGAATCAAGAGATCAGAAAACAGCAAGTGACAGTTTAATAAAGTCTGGGGTGAAAAGGACTGTCAAATTCAGCAGATTTACCAAAGTGTGAGATTAGAATTTACCACAGAAAAACTGACTCATTTTCTTTTCATTCCTATTGGATTTTTAGAATCATATTTATCAATGGAATTCACGCCATTTGATAAATATGCTTTTCAAAATCCCATAGGAATGAATAGAAAGTGAGTGAGTTGTTCTGTGGTAAATTCTAATCTCACACTTTGATAAATCTGCCCCATAGCGTTCCCCAAGAGTGTGCTCATTTATCAACACTGGACAAATTTGTTACCTATAGCAACCAATCAGTGATCAGCTTTTTAAAGCCAGCTGCAAGTAGAACAATGAATGCAGCAATCTGATTGGTTGCTATAAGTAACAGCCTATGGGCAAATTTGCCCAGTGTTGATAAATGAGCCGTATTTCTAAAGTAGTGGTTAAAAAGTGCAAATTAATGAGAGGTCAACAAAGTGTCATGTCAATATTCCAAAATCACCAAGTCGCTCAGTGCAGCAAATAATCATAGGCTTCATACCTTCCATCGGCCACCACGAACTTTCCAAACCAAGCATCTCCCAGGGACTTGATTCCCATCCTTATCCAACCAAGGTTTCATATTGTACATTTGCAAAAAAAACTCTGGGCTCGCTCCAGTTTGACGGTAACCGGACAACAGCAAGTAACAGAAATCTCTCCCCGCCTCTCCAGTCGCATACCTCCCAACTGTCCCTTTTTCGGAGGGACAGTCCCTCTTTTGACAGCTCAACCCGCAGTCCCTCATTTGTACTGGAAAGTCCCTCTTTTCTCTGCACTGAACAGCCAGAAAAAGAAACAAAGTTTCTCACTTAATTGGCTTTTAGCAGAGAGCCCAGAACAGCTAACAGGTGCAAATAAGATACTTTGTAACAATTTTGAGACACAAAAACACAGTTTAGATAAGGAGAAATATTTTCAAACTTTCATAACCTGCCAAATTTTGTAAAACAAACATGGTAATTAGGGGGTGTGGCCACAGAAAGGGGTGTGGTCAAAAAATTGCTGCGCTACGTGCGGAAAAAATTTCTCTGTAAACTGTTGAAGCTGAGAAGAGCGAAAGGAACGAGAAATTCCAATCACAACAAAGACAACTGGAGACCCACTTAGATCCGTCATGTTACAAGGGGGGTAATTCCGGATTTTACTAGCCGCCATCTTGCTACAGGAAGTGATAGTCCGCAGAGTACCACCATCTTAGAAGAGGAAGCCTACACTCCGGCACAATCTCGTAGCTTGCTCTACGTCGCTATAGCAACCGTGGTTGCGACTAGTTCCCATCCTCAGAAAGGACCGTCCCTCTATTGGATAGGAAATAGCTGATTCATATGGCAGTGATCTAGTTCCTATCCCTAGAAAGGACCTAATCCCCCTAGTGGTGAGGTACCAGAAAAGGATAGGAATTAGTCCATTCTATACTGAAGCTACTAGTTCCCATCCTCAGAAAGGACCGTCCCTCTATTGGATAGGAAATAGCTGATTCACATAGCAGTGAGCTAGTTCCTATCCCTAGAAGGACCTAATGCCTCTAGTGGTGAGGTACCAGGAAAGGATAGGAATTAGTCCTTTCTAAACTGACAAAGCTAAATGCCATCCAGTACAAGGACCTTCAAAGTAAGGTCCCAAATAAGGATAAGAATATAGTCTGTTCTAATAGATCTGACTATTTGCCATCCTTGTAAAGGCCCTCACATTATATTAATATTTTGGTATGTTGAATAGATACTAATTTGCAACTCATTAAATCACATATTTTTAGAGCTAGTACTTAGTTATTCATATATAAGATGTGTGAAATCCATCATCCTGTGTTCTTCATATGAGGTCCAGTACAGGGATAAAAACTAGTCCATTCATATATGAACAAGCTAATTCCTATCCTGTCTAAGGACCTTCTCTCCCAGTACAGGAACCATCTGTATTAGGCAATTTTCTGACAGGTCCAGTAAAGGGATAGGAACTAGTCCATTCATATATGAACAAGCTAATTCCTATCCTGTATAAGGACCTACCTTGTCTAAAAGTACAGGGACCATCTGTATTAGGCAATTACCTGACAAGTCCAGTAAAGGGATAGGAACTAGTCCATTCATATATGAACAAGCTAATTCCTATCCTGTATAAGGAGTGGACCTACCTTGTCTAAAAGTACAGGGACCATCTGTATTAGGCAATTACCTGACAGGTCCAGTAAAGGGATAGGAACTAGTCCATTCATATATAAACAAGCTAATTCCTATCCTGTATAAGGACCTTCTCTCCCAGTACAGGAACCATCTGTATTAGGCAATTTTCTGACAGGTCCAGTAAAGGGATAGGAACTAGTCCATTCATATATGAACAAGCTAATTCCTATCCTGTCTAAGGACCTTCTCTCCCAGTACAGGAACCATCTGTATTAGGCAATTTTCTGACAGGTCCAGTAAAGGGATGGGAACTAGTCAATTCATATATGAACAAGCTAATTCCTATCCTGTATAAGGACCTTCTCTCCCAGTACAGGAACCATCTGTATTAGGCAATTTTCTGACAGGTCCAGTAAAGGGATAGGAACTAGTCCATTTATATATGAACAAGCTAATTCCTATCCTGTATAAGGACCTTCTCTCCCAGTACAGGAACCATCTGTATTAGGTAATTTTCTGACAAGTCCAGTAAAGGGAAAGGAACTAGTCCATTCATATATGAACACGCTAATTCCTATCCTGTCTAAGGACCTTCTCTCCCAGTACAGGAACCATCTGTATTAGGCAATTTTCTGACAGGTCCAGTAAAGGGATAGGAACTAGTCCATTCATATATGAACACGCTAATTCCTATCCTGTATAAGAACCTTCTCTCCCAGTACAGGAACCATTTGTATTAGGTAATTTTCTGACAAGTCCAGTAAAGGGATAGTGTTGTTATATTTGTACCTCTATGACCTCGTACGTAAAGCAAAACCACAAAATAGTGCAAGTTCAAATACAATGAGGTAGTTTATTGTGTCCAAAAGATAAGACAATAGATTTTGCCTGGGGAAGCGGTCGTGTGTCACCTGGGTGGTACCCGAATGCTTTCCAAAGATACTCCCACATAACATAAGTTTATATAACCATCTTGATGTCATAGATGGGGGTGATAACAAATGGGAGTATGTCAATACCATACATGGTCTGACTCCTCCTTGAACGATTAATGTCTAGATAATTTGCTTAGTCTTACAAGTATTTCAGACAATATTGCAACATATTGTTCTTAGCTCCAACGGTCCACAGTCTCGCAATCAGCTATGGGCTAAACATAGCCTTTGTGGTTATTATTCCAGTAAGCTTGAGCAACACTTATGCAAAGGCAAACTGACATTGTGCTGACACTCTGGAATTTAAGTAACAGAGTGGTAATCTTTTATTTGTCTGGCCTAGTATAAGCTCTATTAGTGACCACTGTCCACAGTAGACCATCTAGCCCCTTTCAGTCCATCCTGCCTTAGGCCATATAGCGTTATGGCGTCATAGAGGGTGGGGGTGACAACTATCAACCCTCTGACACTAGCCATTCGTCCGTCTTAGGATTTGGACCGTTCCAGCTATCAAATTCTACTGTCATATCAAATTCTACTGTCATTCCTCTCTTGAAACATTACATATGTTTCACATTAGTAATTACAGGCACAGTAAGAGTGCTGAGAGGACCCCCAGGAACAAGGGAGGTCTATTATAAATGGGACAGTGGTGTATGCTGTTGTGAGTTACAGTTCAACTATTGTGTCAGCACCAATACAGAAGTGTAGCTGAAAAACTGAAATGAGTGAAAGCAACGAAAACAGGAAGCTAGGGAGCTAGAGATATTTCCTGTTTTTTAGGAACTAGCTTGACTAGTGACCGCTGGAACCGCACAATGAAGCAAGAGCTGTCTGAATATAACATGTAGCCTAGGATTTAAGCAAAGATATGATTATAGTGAACTTAGGTTTCAAAATAAAGCAAAATAAAGCATTACATCGAGACAATAAAACATCATTACATAGAGATAACAAGACATAGTAATAATCATCCTGAGTAAGATAATACTGATATTGTAACAGAATACTGATTTAATTTAAGGTAAAAATTCAAGTAAGATTCAAAAAATACCCTGAGGTTATTCAAAAGTACCCTGAGATTAAGATAAAAATGAAAATGAAAATCAAAAATGAAAAATTTAAAATATTCAAAAGTGTTAAGATAAAAGTTAAAAATTTCAAAAATGTAAGATAAAAGATAAAATCAAAAATGAAGATTAGTAAAAAATGTTTAAAAAATGTAAAAATGAAGATTAGTCAAAATGAAAAATACTAAAATGGAGTACTAAAATGAAGCTAAAAATGCTAAATTCAAACTTTTTTTTTTTTTTTTTTTTTTTTTTTTTCCAATCAATCCTCCCCTATAAGGCTGATAAAAGTTATATCATATAAATGTAAATCAAAGTAGAGCAGAAGCTGGGGAGGAGGTACAGCGGCTTATGGCACATATCATTACTTTAACAATAAGGTACAGACCAAGGGCCAGAGCTAAAATAACTAGGATGGGTTTAAAGAAACTTCCAAGGAAATCATTTAACCATCCACCAATATTACCTAACCATGTAAAGGGATTAAAACCATTTTTAGAAATATCCCTGGCTTGTTTTTGCAATTCGAAAACCTTGGCCATATGAGATTCAACAAGCGATTCAGAATCATTAATGTAAGTGCAACATTCTTCTCCTACTAAAACACAGACTCCACCTTGTTCTGCTAGCAAGTAATCTAGGGCCATTCTATTCTGAAGGGCTACTTTACGAATCTGAGCTAATTCTACATTAATTGCAAGGACCGATATTACAGTGTTGTTAATCATGCGGTCAAGAAGAGAAGCATATTCATTAAGGCGAGCCATCATTTCTATTCCCCAACCTGTCCAGGCAGGGAAGAAAGCCCAAGCCTTATCTTTATCATTAAAAAGTTCCCTTTTCTGTATCTTAAGGTTTAAAACAGCAGATGAGTGTGTATCAATAAGTGAGGTAGCAGATAATTCTGTTCTAGTTCTAACAGCTGGGACTACATTTCCTATAGTACATCTACCTTCGGCTCCCATGGGCAACCATGCATAGGCTTTCTTACCACAGATGTAATAAGTCCCTGAAGGAAGCACCATGGGGCGGTGAAAACCCTGATTTCTAACCTGAAGTATTAAAAATTTTATGTTATAGTGAGCAGGACCATCTATATAATCTAAATCCCATTCTAAACTCTTATTGGCCCAAGAAAGGCAGGGCTCAATAGTAGAAGATACTTTTGTTTCATCAACACAATGTGCATATGTGGTGGCTGCTTCATAATGTGTGGGGACCTGAGTAATATTTAAATCAGTTGAATTACATGTAGTTTCTCCTATAAGGATTTTAGGAATCCTAATATGTTTACCATTAATGGTCATCCGCGTTTTTCTACTAAAAACAGTGAAACATACTGAAGGATGGCGAACTATTCCTGCCAAAATAAGAGCTGGGGGTGCTTTCATTATTTCATCACCTTTACCAGAAATTTCCCTATATTTAGACAATTCTGGATCAAGAGTTGAAAAGTCCATCACATATCTGTCTTCAAAATCAGTCCATGTAAAGGGGACCCCAAGGATAGGGGTACCAAGGCTGTGAGTAGGAATATGTGAGCAAACCCAACAATCAGTCTTATTTTCAATAGCGGCAGCAGTACTGTGCAGTTTTAAAAGTTCATTGTCAGTCCATAATGCTGTTATGGGGGTGGAGAGGAAGTAGGAAACACAGAAGGACAAGGCAAGCAGTCTCGAAGATGAATCCATGTCCCGTGAAATCGATATGCCATTCTCTGAAGGGGCCAGCAGGCCTTGGAATCGCTCCAGGGGGAATCCTTGGAGTTTGATGACTGGTGTTGGTGAAACAAACATTACAAGTATTGACCACAGCTTTACAAATATCTTTTAAATCTGGGCACCAGTACATTCCCCTTATAGTATTGATCAAGTCATTTGTTGGCATATGTGACCCGTAGTGTAACTGGTGGGCCAATAGGTGGCACTCACCTATGGGCAATGCTGGTACACCTGAAGGGTGCATCCAAATATATGGAGGCTCATCATTGTGATAGTAATGAGAGCACTCATTAGCCACCCATTTGTCTGTTTCTGCACTAGTGGCACTTTCTTGCATTACTCTGATGGGTGCAAAAGGGTTAGAAGTGGAAAGATATTTCTTAGCTCGTGTTTGTACAAAAAATGTTAGTGGGTTTGTGGTTTGTTTTGCTAGTTCGTCAACTATCTGATTGCCGTATGCGACAATATCTGTGACATTATGTTGGTGTGCTTTTACCCATTCACAGGATGTTTTTAAATCTTTCTTGTGTCTTTCCTGTAGTACTTCCATTATAGCAAGAATCGTGTCATGATGTTGTAGTGGGGTCCCTTTTCCTGTAATGAAACCTCTCTTGTGCCATTTAGATGCATTTGTGTGTATGGTGGTAGTGACGTAAGCTGAGTCTGTATACAGAACTCCGTTGTTGTCATTCATGAGCCGGAAACCTTCTAAGGCGGCGGCTATCTCTGCTAATTGGGCTGATGTATCTGGTGGTAATGCATATTGTTTTTTCTGTATAATTTCTTTGGTGTCAGGATCTATCTGACACACGGCAAAGCCCGTATGTGTTTCTGTCTGTGAACCGTCAGAGAAAATTACAACATGTGACGGTGGTAAATCTGTTACTGGGACAATACCCATAAAGGGACGTTCCTCTGGAATTTCCTCAGAGGTACAATCATGGTTCTCAGCCGAGAACAACAATAAATCTTTAAGATTATTGAAAGGATTAGTTGGAGGCATTCCTTTGAAAGAAATGTGACTTCGTAGGAGCACAGCCGTGCATTGTCCTACGCGTGCAGGCACAAAGTGTAATGTATTACTTTTGAGTAGTGCTGGCACGTCATGTGAGGTGTATATGATAACACTGGGAACAATTACATGTGAATAGAGTTTTTCTACAGATGCTGCGCAAGCGCATATGTTACGTTCACAGGAAGTGAAAGCTTGTTCTATGGGTGTAAAAATTCCTGAAAAGTGTCCTATAATACATCCCTCTTGTTGGGTGGCCACAGCCGCCCAACAGATTGCGTTTGCAAAAACGTACATGTAGATAGGCTCACAGCTGTTCGGCAAATGGAGTTGTGGGGCCTGCAAAATATCAGACATTAGACATTCAAGAGCAGTAGAGTCAGATTGAGACAGAGAGACAGAAGCATAACCAGGAGGGTTGCCTTTGAGGTATTTTCTGAAAGGAAGTATGCGAGAACTGTAAGCAGGAATCCATAAGCGACAAAAGTTAAACAAACCCAAAACACTGCGTAATTCTTTGACTGAGGTAGGTAGATGCATACGTTGGACATCAGTGAGCACCTGGGGGCCCATGAGTTTGGCTCCCTTGCTGAGTGTCATGCCTAGAAAAGTAACTGAGGTTTGACAAAATTGCAACTTTGAACGATTGACCTTGTAACCACATGTATGCAAATGCAGAAGTAAGGCACGAGTGTAGTGTTGGCACAGTTCAGCAGTGTCTGCAGAAAGCAGAAGGTCGTCAACATACTGTATTAGAAAAACAGAAGTAGGTAAAAGGTCAGTGAACGTTTGCAGATCAGTCGCGAGTACGCGGCTGAAGATTGAGGGACTGTCAACTCCGCCCATTACGAGGCGGGTCCATTGGTAACGGTTATTGTTGTATGTGAATGCAAAAAGTGGTCTGGATTGCTGAGATAAAGGAATGCAATAAAATGCTTGGGATAAATCCAAAACTGAATTATATTCCTTTAAGGGTTGTCTTGTAAGAGAGTGGCAGGGTTGGCAACAACGGGGAACTCTGCTGCGACTACTTCATTTAACTTCCGTAAGTCATGGACTATACGGTAAGAGCCATTTGGCTTCTGTACTGGGTACAAAGGAGTGTTATAAGGAGAGTCGCTTGTTCAATTATGCCGTGTTGCAAAAGTAGATTAATTTCATCTGCCACACCCTGAATGGACTGGGCTTTGAGTGGGTACTGTGGTACCTTGGGGCCATCACACCCTGGACGTAAATTAATTTGCACCTCTTCAACTGAAATGGCCTTACCAAAAGGTGCCTCGGGTGTGGCCCAGGCTGCTTTAGGTATATCGTCAAATGGATCAACTGAATCTGCAGAAGAAGTGACAGTAGTTGCAAACAGTACAGTTGAACGTGAGACAGCAAAATCAAGAATGATGTTAGCTTTGGTTAACAAGTCTCTGCCTAGCAAATTGACAGGACATGTAGGTGCATAGACAAAAGCATGTAGACAGGTGATTGTCCCAATTGTCACTGGAACTTCAGAGGTTAATTGGTTTAGCTGAGGCTTACCATCAAATCCTGTAGTGGAAACTGTTTGGGAAGAAAGGGTTAAACCAGCAGGAAGTGCAGAGAGAACAGATACTGTAGCGCCTGAGTCAAGCAAAAAACATGTAGGCATTTCTGCTATAGAAACAGTGAGAAAAGGTTCTTCAGTGGACATGGGAACCCGTAAAAGCATAGACAGTCATTGCGATTGGTTCCTGGGTGGAGACCAATTAGGAAAAGATTGAACATTGGAATTGTTGCGAGATTGAAAGTTAGAAGAGTTGTACTGATTGTTAAATCGCTTTGGACTACGGCATGCACGGGCATAATGTCCTGGCGTGTTACAGTTAAAACAGACACCTTTGGGAGTGTAAGTAGCTTTGAAATCTCCAGATTTCCCTCTATTAGGGTTGTGAAATTGACCACCGGACTGAACATTTGCAAAAAAGGTAGGGAAATCTTTCAAAAATTCCCTGAAAGAATAGGACTCAGTGGTGGGTGTTGGTTCTGGGGATTGATCTGTGGGCTTGCTTTCGGGCTTGTTTTCTCCGTCTTGGAGTTCCTTAATTTGCAAGGACATGAGTTTATGCTGGGTGTTTTTGAAATCCTTCTCTGCCTTTTTACTGTCTTCCTCATAGATTTTATGATAGTGAAGGATATGAGTATAAATCTCCTTCCATGATTTGGCATCTAAGCCGACTATAGCATCTAATTTTTTCTGTAAGGCGGCTGGGAAACCTTTACGGAGGGCCTGATAAACAAGTGGCACTACATTTGGTTCGTAAGGATCCATTCCTGTTTCTTGTGCCCATTGTTCTAAGAATTCTGAAATGTGTTTAGTTATGTCTGCACTTTCAGGGAGAGAAGTATTCATTAGTTTCCCGAAGTCCTTGTGAGTGGGATAACAAACTCTGAGAGCTGCAAAAATTCTAGGTCTGTAAGGGTTAAATTCAGCTCCGTCGTGAGAATCTGAGGACAGAACAATATGAGGAAGTCCTGCCTCGTTCCATATGGACTGCGCTGAGCGTCCAAGAATTTGAGCTAGTAATGCTTTTAGATCGCCTAAGCATAGAGACATGCCGGCAGTTAGTATTTCAAATTTAGATATCCAGGGGTCTGCCCCCTTAACAGAGGTGGCAGAGCCTTGATTATCCCTTCCACATCGGCAAAGTTCCAAGGGACATATTTAAGTCCTTTGGTAGTGTGCATAAGAGGATACATCTGTTTGGGTGAGGGTGAGACTATGTTAGCAAGTGCGCTCAGATTTTCATATTTCTCCCAAATGCTAAGACCATTAATCATGTATTGTCTGTCCCAATTTGGATCTCCCATGCCTCCTCTGATACAGAGGCGTGCTGTATTCAAGTTACGGGTGTCCAGAGCTCCCTCTCTAGGGAATGGGGTAACATTAGGTTTTAAAGATTCTGACCAGCCGGCCAGATTGTCAACCCAAGGATTTACAAAAGTGCTATCCCCCCCTTCTCCTCGGATTACTATATCCTTTGGGGAGAAAGAATTTTGTTTTGGAGTGTTGTTTTTTGGTCTTGTAACAATAGTTGCCAAGACTCTAGCTGTTGGGATTTCTGCATCTTCTAATATGGGCATTTCATCCCCTTCCTCATCAAAAGATATGTTAGAGAGAGGTGTATTTGCCCTGACTTCAGGGTGATTTCCCATAGGGGTCTGAAAACCTTGACTAGGAGGTGCTCTGTTAACAGGGGTTTGGTGTGCAGCATCCTCATTAGGACGAAAAGGGTTGGTTTTGCTAAGTTTAAGACGCCCCGAGACGTCTGCCCAGTATGAGTCCTCATTACTGGCATGTGGCACTGTCTGCAAGTTTGTTGGTGGGGGAAGTGCCGGGGCAGTATAGCCCTGTGCTACCCTAGGATTGCCAATAGGCGTGTTTAGGGCAGTCTGTAATTGCTCCTGTGCGTCCATGTTAAGGACGGGATATAATTTGGCTGAACTCGGAGCAGTGTCTATGTGGGCTGGTTCAGCTGGGGCATATGCAGGTGGTTTTTCTGGGTATTGCTGAGCATATGCTTGCCAGATGTCATGGCATGCGGTATGTGCTTTTAGTTCTTTGCCCTTACATTTATCATTGATCTGTTCTAACAGGCTAGCTAGATCTGTAGGGAGAATGCTGCAGTTTTCTGGCCAGGAAAACGTGGCATCCTTACTTGTACCCCACTTAACCCATGCTTTGTGACATGTTACAAGAGCCTTACGACATAAGGGGTTTTGGTCACATACCTTAACCAGAAGTTCTGGGGTTGGTTTAGGTTTAAGCATTTTGAACATATCGCCTCAAATAGTAAATAAGGAGAACAAAATTTAACAAGGCGAAAAAAAATAAGATTGCTTCCAACGCTAAGTTGTACTTGGAAGAATTACTCTCTTCTTCTGTTGAAGGCATAAGAAATCTCCCTAACAAAGAAAGTGGGAGTGTGTCTGTAGTGTTTTTTACAATGTGGGACTTACAAACTGAGTGTAAGGGGAGAAAAAAGATTTGAAGCTGCAGATGTTTGACACCTAGATGCTTCTAGGGCTCTCTTTTGACATATGCAGATTCAAACAGACAGGAAAGTGATTCACACACCATACGCTAAAGAATTCCCTTCAGAAAACCTAGTTTTCCGTTCTCTGGCCTGTTTGGTCGCCCTATAAACAGAAACCGCAGAGAAAACACCTAAACCGCAAGCAGACTCTGAAATAGAGTCACGGATTCCCTTATGGACACTATCACACAGTTTACAATTAAGCTAAAGTTATTCACGCACTCGGTTGATTCTGGAGGGTGTGGGTTCCAGTTTCAACCACAATCATTCAATCACAACAGTCAGGGATCCTTTGTCATTCATACATCAACATGCATGTGTAATTGCTATGACAGAATTTTTTCTACTTAGTGTAACTGCTCATGATGAGGAACTAGGTACGTACAAATTACAAAAACAGTAAGAAAAAGGCGTATTCCTATCATGAACGGCAGAATATCAGAACTGGTTAGTACAACACTTAACACAATAATAAGCAGTAGATATAGACTAGAAAAGTACATTTATGCTCACCTTATCAGAGCCTTCCACGTGGGTATCATTCATCCGTAAAGTAAAGCTTTCACGGGGAATCCTTCCTGGAGCAAAAGAAATCTCCACGGGTAGTCTCCTGTCACGAGAAGCAGGAGCTCTCTTCTCAACTTGCCTGAAGATCCGACTGAAAAACTTGGGCGTCCAGCGTCCGATATCACGTCGGGGTCACCAAATGTTGTTATATTTGTACCTCTATGACCTCGTACGTAAAGCAAAACCACAAAATAGTGCAAGTTCAAATACAATGAGGTAGTTTATTGTGTCCAAAAGATAAGACAATAGATTTTGCCTGGGGAAGCGGTCGTGTGTCACCTGGGTGGTACCCGAATGCTTTCCAAAGATACTCCCACATAACATAAGTTTATATAACCATCTTGATGTCATAGATGGGGGTGATAACAAATGGGAGTATGTCAATACCATACATGGTCTGACTCCTCCTTGAACGATTAATGTCTAGATAATTTGCTTAGTCTTACAAGTATTTCAGACAATATTGCAACATATTGTTCTTAGCTCCAACGGTCCACAGTCTCGCAATCAGCTATGGGCTAAACATAGCCTTTGTGGTTATTATTCCAGTAAGCTTGAGCAACACTTATGCAAAGGCAAACTGACATTGTGCTGACACTCTGGAATTTAAGTAACAGAGTGGTAATCTTTTATTTGTCTGGCCTAGTATAAGCTCTATTAGTGACCACTGTCCACAGTAGACCATCTAGCCCCTTTCAGTCCATCCTGCCTTAGGCCATATAGCGTTATGGCGTCATAGAGGGTGGGGGTGACAACTATCAACCCTCTGACACTAGCCATTCGTCCGTCTTAGGATTTGGACCGTTCCAGCTATCAAATTCTACTGTCATATCAAATTCTACTGTCATTAGGAACTAGTCCATTCATATATGAACACGCTAATTCCTATCCTATCTAAGGACCTTCTCTCCCAGTACAGGAACCATCTGTATTATGTAATTTTCTGACAAGTCCAGTAAAGGGATAGGAACTAGTCCATTCATATATGAACACGCTAATTCCTATCCTGTATATGGACCTTCTCTCCCAGTACAGGAACCATCTGTATTAGGCAATTTTCTGACAGGTCCAGTAAAGGGATAGGAACTAGTTCATTCATATATGAACAAGCTAATTCCTATCCTGTCTAAGGACCTTCTCTCCCAGTACAGGAACCATCTGTATTAGGTAATTTTCTGACAAGTCCAGTAAAGGGATAGGAACTAGTCCATTCATATATGAACAAGCTAATTCCTATCCTATCTAAGGACCTTCTCTCCCAGTACAGGAACCATCTGTATTAGGTAATTTTCTGACAGGTCCAGTAAAGGGATAGGAACTAGTCCATTCATATATGAACACGCTAATTCCTATCCTGTATAAGGACCTTCTCTCCCAGTACAGGAACCATTTGTATTAGGTAATTTTCTGACAAGTCCAGTAAAGGGTAGGAACTAGTCCATTCATATATGAACACGCTAATTCCTATCCTATCTAAGGACCTTCTCTCCCAGTACAGGAACCATCTGTATTAGGTAATTTTCTGACAAGTCCAGTAAAGGGATAGGAACTAGTCCATTCATATATGAACACGCTAATTCCTATCCTGTATAAGGACCTTCTCTCCCAGTACAGGAAAATCTGTATTAGGCAATTTTCTGACAGGTCCAGTAAAGGGATAGGAACTAGTCCATTCATATATGAACACGCTAATTCCTATCCTATCTAAGGACCTTCTCTCCCAGTACAGGAACCATCTGTATTAGGTAATTTTCTGACAGGTCCAGTAAAGGGATAGGAACTAGTCCATTCATATATGAACACGCTAATTCCTATCCTGTATAAGGACCTTCTCCTCCCAGTACAGGAACCATCTGTATTAGGTAATTTTCTGACAGGTCCAGTAAAGGGATAGGAACTAGTCCATTCATATATGAACACGCTAATTCCTATCCTGTATAAGGACCTTCTCCTCCCAGTACAGGAACCATCTGTATTAGGCAATTTTCTGACAGGTCCAGTAAAGGGATAGGAACTAGTCCATTCATATATGAACAAGCTAATTCCTATCCTGTCTAAGGACCTTCTCTCCCAGTACAGGGACCATCTGTATTAGGCAATTTTCTGACAGGTCCAGTAAAGGGATAGGAACTAGTCCATTCATATATGAACAAGCTAATTCCTATCCTGTCTAAGGACCTTCTCTCCCAGTACAGGGACCATCTGTATTAGGCAATTTTCTGACAGGTCCAGTAAAGGGATAGGAACTAGTTCATTCATATATGAACAAGCTAATTCCTATCCTGTCTAAGGACCTTCTCTCCCAGTACAGGAACCATCTGTATTAGGTAATTTTCTGACAAGTCCAGTAAAGGGATAGGAACTAGTCCATTCATATATGAACACGCTAATTCCTATCCTATCTAAGGACCTTCTCTCCCAGTACAGGAACCATCTGTATTAGGTAATTTTCTGACAGGTCCAGTAAAGGGATAGGAACTAGTCCATTCATATATGAACACGCTAATTCCTATCCTGTATAAGGACCTTCTCTCCCAGTACAGGAACCATCTGTATTAGGTAATTTTCTGACAAGTCCAGTAAAGGGATAGGAACTAGTCCATTCATATATGAACACGCTAATTCCTATCCTGTATAAGGACCTTCTCTCCCAGTACAGGAACCATCTGTATTAGGCAATTTTCTGACAGGTCCAGTAAAGGGATAGGAACTAGTCCATTCATATATGAACAAGCTAATTCCTATCCTGTCTAAGGACCTTCTCTCCCATTACAGGAACCATCTGTATTAGGCAATTTTCTGACAGGTCCAGTAAAGGGATAGGAACTATTCCATTCATATATGAACAAGCTAATTCCTATCCTGTCTAAGGACCTTCTCTCCCAGTACAGGAACCATCTGTATTAGGCAATTTTCTGACAGGTCCAGTAAAGGGATAGGAACTAGTCCATTCATATATGAACACGCTAATTCCTATCCTGTCTAAGGACCTTCTCTCCCAGTACAGGAACCATCTGTATTAGGCAATTACCTGACAGGTCCAGTAAAGGGATAGGAACTAGTCCATTTATATATGAACAAGCTAATTCCTAACCTGTATAAGGACCTACCTTGTCTAAAAGTACAGGGACCATCTATATTAGGCAATTACCTGACAAGTCCAGTAAAGGGATAGGAACTAGTCCATTCATATATGAACAAGCTAATTCCTATCCTGTATAAGGACCTTCTCTCCCAGTACAGGAACCATCTGTATTAGGCAATTTTCTGACAGGTCCAGTAAAGGGATAGGAACTAGTCAGTTCATATATTGAACAAGCTAATTCCTATCCTGTCTAAGGACTATCTCTAACATTACAGGGACCATCTGTATTAGGCAATTACCTGACAGGTCCAGTAAAGGGATAGGAACTAGTCAGTTCATATATGAACAAGCTAATTCATATCCAGTGTAAAGGTGGCCATACACATTGAGATCCGCTCGTTTGGCGATGTCGCCAAAAGAGCGGATCTCTCCCCGATATGCCCACCTTGAGGTGGGCGATATCGAGCTGATCCGATCATGGGCCCTAGGGCCCAACGATCGGATCACAACGAAGCGGAACGGGCGGTCAGATCGCAGGAACGCATCAACGAACAGATGCGGCTGCGATCCGATGGGATGTTTAGTCCGTCCGATCGAGATCTGCCCGACTTTCGGCCAGATATCGATCGGATCAGCCCGTCAGAGGGCCCCACACACGGGCCAATAAGCTGCCGACTCAGTCTGTCGGCAGCTTTTATCGGCCCGTGTATGGCCACCTTAAGGTATTAGTCTGGCTATATGATCTCCTGCTCTGCTAATACTCATTACCTATTATAGTCAACCATGCTTGCTCCTAGGTGCTCTGAATACTGCTTTGCTGGTTCCCTGATTCCTAATCCTGTCCTCTGTACGACTTCTTGGTTCTGACTCAAGCTTGTTTGAGACCATGAGTTTGCCTCAAAATCTGCTCCTGTGATCTGGTTCTGACAAAGCTTGACTGACTACATCCAGCTCCTTTCTAGGGTTCCCAGAGTATACACTTGGCTCCCTTTCCTGCCCCAATGTGAGTACTGGATTCTTGTACAGTAAGTCCTGGTGATAACCAAATAGTTGGGGCCTGGCCCAAAACCAAAGGTGATTATAGGCAGAATAGCCTATACAAGAATCCGGTCACTCCTCCGGGGTTTGGGTTTGCCACGTAAGACAAAACTCTTAAAAATGTGACAATCAAAGTCAATTTCATGCAGGAGGCAATATATTTTTAACCTACTAATAAATAAGATGCTGGTTTTCCCCCATTTAATTATGGGACTCATTTATCAACAAAAAACACTGGGCAAATTTGTCCATGGGCAGTAACTCATAGAAACCAACCAGTGAGTGGCTTTTTTCAGACAACTGCAGCTAAAATGGCTTGTCTCTGGTGCCCTCTGAGTGCCTCAACTCTAATTAAGCTTCTTGTTTTTCCAAAGAACCTACTGATTGTGTATTGTATTTGTGTAAAGTATTTAAAGTTTACTATACAACATATACACTGGTCTTATCATAAAAATCTAAAATTGTTGCTCTGATAGAATATGTCCCTGGGCCTTTTTTTTGTTTTTTCCTATATATTTAACCAAAACAAATTTCCTTGTTCTTTGAATCACACAACTTTTCCACATTTTTCACTGTAATAATAATTGCAAAGATCATATTTCTTTTTTTGTTTTTTTTTATTTTGATAAAATCAATTCTGATCCTATGCCTATTACCAAAACAATAGATCCCATACCAAAATAAGAGAAGATTAACAACATGCAATGTAAATCGGTAAAAATTACATAGAAAATATAAATAGAAAATAGCAAATTATCATTTGAATATTAAACAGGAATTCAAAACACTAACCCGTGTTTTTACAAGCATGAGTATAAAATTATTTGAAAACTTTAATTCCCACAGTTGGAGCAAGTAAATTCCTTATTTGTTTTTACACAGCTGTCATTTTTTGTAATCCCTACACATTTAAAGTGAAACCATTTTTTGCATTGCCAGCATTCAACCATGCTTTGCCCTGGCTTGTGGATATTGCAGGAGCAGTGAGTTGTCATAGTCAAATTTTTGCACTTTGGTTTTAGTGGAGCAGATACAGAATAAAATGGAAACATGGATATAAGCCCCTGTTCCATACACTGTACAAGATGACTTCTCATCTCTGACTGAGTAAACCTCACGTCTGCTAGGCAATATCCATTGGCTAAAGCAACAATGTTGGCTATAGCAAACAATCCACAGTCAGAGGCCCCAATTTGCTGCTGGTAACAAACAAGGTGAACATCTAATACTGAATATTCCCCTGAAAAAAGTGGAGCATGGAGCAACAACAGTTGTTTCTTAAGCTCCTCTGACAACTGTAACGATTTTAATGAATCATAAATCGTCACAGTTCTGTTGTTTCTTTCTGAAACCACCCAGTGTGCTCCTACATGATGGATCTGAAGTAGATGGTCACTATCATGTGGTGACAAGAATCCATGTGCCAGAAGCACTGTATCAAAGAATCCAGAAATTGTTCCAAATTGCTTTGAAATCAGGTGCTGGCAGGTATTTATTATGTTGTCATCAAGCCAATCATTATTTTGTATAACTGATTTGTCAGCCAAAGTAAGTGTTATGTTGTTGATTGTCAACCAGTTACTCGATGGTCCCTGCTCCTTCTGGCTTTCATCATTGGAAAATACAGTTTTCCAGGTGTCATCTTTTAACATTTCGGCTTTTTGCCCATATCTATTTGCTCCAAGCTGCTTGCTCCTTCCATATTGTGCCTTTTAAAGTGGATGTATATTTTTACTTATTGATTTTTTTTTCGGGGTCTCAATAAGCGGTAAGTTTTCTCAAATGGAATGTTTGCTTGTATATTTTGCAGCAATAATTTTATGTTCTCATCTAGCTCTTCAAGGTATTTTTCATTCTTTTGTAAATATGTACAATCTATAATCCGCTTTAAATTCAGAACACAGTTGTGGATCAGTTTCTTTCGTCTGCTTTTCTTGCGGTCTGGAAGAGCTAGAACATTACTGTCTGATAAAGGAGTGGCCATATAATCACTCTCAATTTTTGGCTCTACACTGCTAACAGACAGACAGTCTTTATCTAAAAGAAACAAGGGATTTTGACAATAAGCAGGGTTTAGCCTATCCCACTTCAATTGACTGTTATATTTTAAAATGCAGCATATGTGCTTGCAGGGTAAAAAGTGGTTTTCCCAATCTGCACAAGTGCAAGATGGTATTCCATCTTTAAATGTAACTTGATAGGTTTTAGCTGCATTTTCCTCACTGTTTACTTCAAAAATGCCAGATTTTCTGTCTAAAATTTTTATGTGGCTATTGTCCAAGGTGGTGTCAAGCCTCGTCATCATATGCCTCACAAAGTCTCTTGGCCGATTTCTCAGAAAATCTGGAACCTCTTTTTTATATTTTCTGTAGGCCTCACAGTTTTGTACATTTAGCTGGATGTATCTAGTAAAAAAGACAGTAATTCAAAAATTCTTTTACATCTTGATTAAATATAAAATTCTGAAAAATAAAGCTTGTTGCACAACATTTATAAAAGTCACCAAAATTATATTCCCCACTTATACACATATAAACAAATACAGTGAATGCTATTCAAAATCAATTGAAATTTAAAGGTTATATTTTATCTTAATTATACTAAGGATAGCATCATGCAGGTTTGTGCCTTGGCCACTAACAGGTCGTATTTCAGGTCAAAAAAACTCCACGCTCTTGTGTTTTTAAATAAAATCTATCACAAGATGGTTGCCATAAACCATGCATTTTATTCAGAGGCTTTAACTAGGCACAGAGATGCTGCCCCCCCCCCCCGCACAGAAACAAATGTGTGCTTGCAAAACAAATTGCCATGCTACATGCAATCTAACTCATAGCGGCTCTAGCAGCCCCCAAGGGGGTGTGGGCACAGGTGCTATAACACCCCCAGAACTTACACCAGTGTTACATTGGCCAAAAATTAATTTGATTTACATATCTGAATTTTGTAAAACTTAATATATCCATACTTACTTTTTGTGTGCATTTGGGAAGAAATGTTTATGAAGAACTATTAACAGTTCACTCAGTGTACAGTTTTTATATCCTTCCATATATGTGTGCTTTAAAATTTCATTTTGCCTTTCAAGGCCATTATTTGTATGTATTGCAATCTGTAGTTCTCCAGTTCTGTATACATGTGCCCATCTCTGTGGTGGAGAAATCAAAATTAGTTTTTTATTTTCTGTTTTGTGCACTCCGATTATACTGCAAAAGGTTTACAATCCTTAATATGGTTTAAAATCCAGTCAGCAGCAAGTATAAGAAACCTATTACAGAAACAACAAGTGAATATATGTATTTAAGCTTTATAAACTATCTGTTGGTTAAGAATTGTATACTAGGGGAATAGTTCTATTTCATTAGGGTTTTTGCAAGCGATTACATTTTTCATAACCCTAAATGTAACTTGACATATGCAAAGCATTTTAATACTGTGGGGGTCATTTATTAACAATGGGCAAATTTGCCCATGGGCAATAACCCATGGCAACCAATCAAATTGCTACATTCATTGTTCTACTTGCAGCTGGCTTTAAAAAGCTAATCACTGATTGGTTGATATAGGTAACTGCCCATGGGCAAATTTGCCCAGTGTTGATAAATGAGCCCCAGTGTTTTAGGCACTAATATACACAAAGTAAAATATGGATGCAGTAAATCCAATACAATATATATTTTTTAAAATATGTATACAGGTATTATATTTTTACCTCTATTTCAGGTAGCCACTTGTTTGAAAACCAGTGCCTCAGGGCACTGCATGTCTTCCAAATTTTTGATTCTATCAGATTTTTTAGAGAATTTTGATGTTCATCCATAGTTCGAGCAAGTGCTATTTTACGAAGCATGCTCAAGATGGTCTTCCGAAAATCATACACATTGTGGTCTTTTTTTCTGGTCCATTCAGTCCATGCTTTTTCACGGTGGAAATCACAGAGCAGGACTTTCGATGCTAAAATTTTCAGAGATGTACAGACAAAACAAGATTAAATTTAAAAAATGATTCATATTACCCACTATAGATTTAGAATGTCTATTTTATTTATTTTAATTGAATAATATATAATATAATAGTTATACAAATTGTCAACTTCTATGCAATATCATCTAAGACTTATGGTCATATAACACCAGTAAAGGAACAGCAACACCAAAATTAAAGTGTTTCAAAGTAATAAAAATATAATGTAGCATTTCCCTGCACTGGTAAAGTTGGTGTGTTTGCTTCTGAAACTCTACTATAGTTTATATAAAGAAGCTGCTGTGTAACCATGGAGGCAGCCATTCAAGTACAGGATACACAGTAGATAACAGATAAGTACTACTATAGTTTATATAAACAAGCTGATGTGTAGCCATGGGGCAGCCATTCAAGCATAGGATACACAGTAGATAACAGATAAGTACTACTATAGTTTATATAAAGAAGCTGCTGTGTAACCATGGAGGCAGCCATTCAAGTACAGGATACACAGTAGATAACAGATAAGTACTACTATAGTTTATATAAACAAGCTGATGTGTAGCCATGGGGCAGCCATTCAAGCACAGGATATACAGTAGATAACAGATAAGTACTACTATAGTTTATATAAACAAGCTGCTGTGTAGCCATGGAGGCAGCCATTCAAGTACAGAATACACAGTAGCTAACAGATAAGTGCTATTATAGTTTATATACACAAGTTGCAGTGTAGCCATGGGGGCAGCCATTCAAAGACAGGAATTAACTCCAGAATACATAGATACTCAAGGGATTCAACCCATGTTTAATGTCAAGCCAACAAGTACCCCTTTCAAAGCCATTTCAAAACTAAAGAAGGAGAAAGGGCACTGGATACACAGCAGATAACAGACTCTGTAGTATACAATGGGATGCCTCAGAATTGATGTATCTACTGTGTATCCTGTGCTTGAATGGCTTCCCCCATGGCTACATAGCAGCTTCTTTATATAAACTATAGTAGTACTTATCTGTTATCTACTGTGTGTCCTGTGCTTGAAAGCCACACCCATGGCTACACAGTAGCTTCTTGATATAAACTATAGTATTACTTATCTGTTATCTACTGTGTATCCTGTGCTTGAATGGCCACCCCCATGGCTACAAAGCAGCTTGTTTATATAAACTATAGTAGTTTGGTGTTCCTGTTCCTTTAATTGCAAAAAAGACAATAAGATCAAGATATGAATATAAAAATATACCTGGAAATGTTTCATATATTGCATTAATCTCCTCTTGACAGAAATCCACAAGAAAACACTTTGGTTTCCACTCTTTGTTCCAGTTTTTAAATAACTGTAATGCTTCTTTAATGCTTGCTGTATTTTCTTCTTGGGTAACAAAAGCCCCAACCACCAGGTAGCAAACATTAGACCGAACACAGAGGAAAAATAGGGGCAGAGCATAACGTGTTGTTCTGTAGGTAGCATCAAGAAGTGTTATATGGTTTCCATAGATCGTTAGTAATCTTTGTTGCCAATCCTTTTGGTAACAGAATAAGAAAGTCTGATGTTTGTTTTCAGTGGTGCAGCAACTTGGACGACAAAATATAATGTCATTTGGATTTTGCATCTTCCATTGTTCTATAAGGTCAAGGATATTCTCTTGATCCAATGTTGAATCATGCCCTTCACTTTTAGCTTTGTACATTAGATTGGCAAGGTCTTTTCTTGTTGGGTAATATCGTCTTCGAGTTTCTTCAGGGAGTTCTAGACCCAAGAAAAGCTCTTTTAAGACAAAAGCATCCACGTGTCTTTTCATTTCAGCAACTCGTCTAACACCATTTCTGTATAGATCAATTATTTTTCTCTTGACCCTTGCATCGATTTTTTCTCTTAGGTTAACCACCTGTAAAAATGTTAAATGTATTAATAATTGTTCGTTTAAATTTTAAAAAACGTTAATATTTATATTTAATATCTGTACTTGATATTTCAAAATTATAATATTTCTTTGATATAAAATCAAGTAATTTAAAGTGTTAATTTAAATATATGAGCTTTCAAAATAAATGAATTTATTTATTTTATTTTTATTTACTTTACTATTTATCGCTATGTTGATAAGGGGACCCAAAATAATAATGTTGTAAAAACCAGGGAATTGTGTTAAATCACCTTGAGCTTAAATTATTGAAAGGATATTGGTCTGTTTTAAGTTAGAAATACAATATGTCCTGTGGTTATGACAAGGTCCAAGCATTGCAGCATTAATATTACGGTGGGGTTATGGTGGGAGCATTTTACATGCACATATAACACAAACAATTGAACACTAGGGGGCACATTTATCAATGGTCGAATTGAAAATTGAAATTTGATTTTGGAGATGTATCATACTCTGGCCCTTTAAGAAGTTTAATTTGACTATTCACCACCTAAAACCTGCCAAATTGCTGTTTAAGCCAATGGGAGATGTCCGGGGATACATTTTGATTTAATTCAACCAAGTTTTATAAACTTGATTTTTTAATTGAATTTCAAATGGTCAAATTTTAAATTTATGGGAGTTTTTATAAACCATTGATAAATGTGCCTCCCCATGTGATTTGAACATAGTCATAGGGCTTGCAAATTTAATTGTTACAGAAGGATACAGGGCAAGATATGCATTTGTTTAGCATTTTAAATGTTTAGGGTGTTATTTATTAAAGTCAATTGTTTTTCTGGTCAGACTTTTAAATGGGAAAGCACCTCTTTTTCATAGAAAAAAAACTCACATTTCTCATGATTTATTAAACCTTGATGGTGTTAGGCTGAATAAAAAAAACTCCATCTCAAATCTGCCATTGACTTCACGCTGAAGTTAATGGGAGATGTCCCCTTTACATTTGGAAGATATCCTAATCTGTGCTTTGTTTTGTTCAATAATCTGAAAAATTTGAGGTTTTCTGGCAATAATCCAAAAAAGTAATGTTCAAATCCAAAAAAGTGTGATTGTTATTGGTAACGTTTTTATAGAGTATTTTCCCACACCAGATTTTTTCAATTGTATTGATAAATATAAGGAAAACATTTTTTGGATTTTGATAAATAACCCATTTAAAGGGTACCTGTTGGGTAAAAGTGCTATCCCCAACCAAAGTTGCAGGCTAATAGAGCCTGCATTCCAGTTGGGGATAACAGTTTTAAAATAAAAAAAATTGCCCCCCCCCCACTAGCGTTAGGCTACCCACACCAGGAAGGAGCTCCCTGTGCGAGCAGCCGTGTCCGGTCACTCACATGCACATAATGAAAAGCTGCCCCAAATTGCTCATTTTTAAGTGTGACATCACATGCACAGTGTGGGTAGCCTAACATTGGCGGGGAGCATTTTTTTTAAATGAAAATGACTGTTATCCCTAAATAGAATGCGAGCTCTATTAGCCCATACCTTTGGTTGAGGATAACATTTTTACTCAACAGGTGCCCTTTAATGACAATGAAAAGAGGACAAACAGCTATGTACAGAGAAACAATGTAAATGCATTAGAATTATTGGGACCACAAAAGAGCTAGTAAATGCCATAACAACTTAAGTTATGTGGTATAAATACAGCACCGAATAGACAATACATACAACATGGCAATCACGGCAAGGTATCTCCTATGGGCCCCATGGGCAGTGTACCTGGATGTAATTGCACCCCCTGCCCCATAGTAGTTATGCCACTGGGAAATGTAAGTTATTTTGTTGAACCTTGTTATCAGGGTATACTTACTTCTCCAGTAGTTTCATGATTCATATGGTCAGACAAATGTGGAAATACTATTTTATATGCATGCTTGACTTTAACATTATCTCTGTGATGCTGAAGTGCTTCTCTAAGCTTGCTAGATGCAATTTTTCTCCTTTTCTCTGTGCTCTGTTTGATCTACAAATATAATGTACACAATGAAACGGCTGTTTTTTTGTTTGTAGCAAAATTAATTTTATAGTATTGATCATGATAAATGGTTGAATGTTTGAAAACAATTACTAAAACATATCAACCAATGAGATGTTTCTTTCCAAGAGTGGAACAGTAAATACAAACTGCTGATTGGTTGCTATCTGTTAATAGACAAGAATGAAATGCAAGACTGGTTATTATAAAACTCTGAATTTATTCTTACAGGGGAATGTAATATAAGTCGGTAAAGCAAAAACTATTCGCAATGCGAAAAGTTATGCCTCTGTGCGAACAAATTTTGCTCTGCGCGAATTTAATATAGCTTTTGCGAAACCAGAAACCGTGTAACCGACCACTTCCGACAGTGGAAGAGAGTTTGCGAATTTTCCAGATTGCGCCAATGCGCAGTCAATGTAATACAACTTCTTACTGAAAAAGTCGTTATGTTTGCTCCTAAAGATTACCACACCTTCAAGCACTTCTTAAGGGTGCACAATTAAAAGTCGCAAAGCGCAATTAAAAGTCGCAATGCGCAATTAAAATTCGCAATGCAATAACAGTTTAAGGAACAATATTGCATTGTGAGATGTGGATTTTTAATCTTATTGATGCACACTCTTTGCGAATTTAATTACATTCCCCCCTTAGAGCAGCAATCCTCCTGACATAGAATAGTATCTGAGTTTATTCTGAGCTATAAAAAGGTACAGTAATTTAATATAATATATTAAACAAGGGGTGTCCAATCTTTTGGCTTCCCTGGCCATATTGGAAAAAGAAAAGTTGTGTGGCACACATGCAATACAACAAACACTTTTGGTTTGGAAAATAAAGAAAATGAACAGTAACCATAATAATGAACCAGATGGAAGCTATTGTCAGGGGCCTATTTGGCTCCAGCTGGGGATAGTCTTGGACAAGGAGGAAGCTTCAGGCTTAAACTCCAATGGGCAGGCACCAGTTCGATTCCAGGAAAAATCTTTGGTCAAAATCCAGAAAAGATCACAAGGCAGGCAAAGGGAACAGGTCAAAAGTTCAGGCAGGCCAAAGTCCAAGAATCAGTCAAAAAACAATAGTATAACACCCTGGAATGCTAGAAGTGAAAACTATGGTTACCCTCGAGCATTCAGAGCTACTCTGTTTAAAGCAAAATGTTTGTCTGAAGCCCGGTCTTCCTTAATCTTAAATGGTTTCACCAGGTTGCCTATCCAGCATCAGTAGTATAGGTGTATGCATCTCTTTCCTAGATTTGGGTGCAATACTCTTTCTTTGTATACCCCTAGTATCTCATACCCCCCAACCGTCCCGTTTTCCGCGGGACAGTCCCATTTTTCGCTGTCTGTCCAGCTGTCCCGGATAGTGAACTCAATGACCCGCTCCCACATCCGTGTCTCTCTCGCTCTTCCTGCGTCGGGGGCCTGCGGAGGATTTCAAACATCAGCCTCTAATCCACAGTAATTATAAAGATATTTGTAACCAGATAGAAGTGTGAGAGAAATCCTGCTGGTTCGTGTGTCAGTATCACGTCCCTCACAGAGACCTGGCGCACCGGCTACCCCCGGCTTTGGGAGGCTGAATTAGCAGCTGACATGTTGGAGAGTGGTCGTGGCCTTGCTGTTATAAATGGGGTGGGCGGAGAGTGGCAGAGGCTGCTGGTGGTGACCTCTGTAGTTGTGGATGTGCGACCCTGGGGGTTCTGGCTTGGCTCAGTGAGGGCTGCAGGTAATCCCTGTTTGTGTTGCTTGGGTGCGTTTTTGTAGTGCAGCTTGCGGCTCTCTGGCTGCTTTCAGCACGTGTGGTCAGGTTGTGGTTGTTAGACGATGCTGGGAGTTAAAGTTCGCACGTGCAAGTTTAGTTTGGTTGCACAAACATTCTAATACCGTCCCTAATCTTGTAATTACCTTCTATAATCACTCCATACACAGCATAGCGGCCCAGTCGTGCAGCAACAGAGAGCTTTGTAATGTTTGTCTGTATTCTGCACTGCTGCTTCTGACTACTGACACACTGCAGCCCAATCCAGCTGATTCTCACATCTGGATTTAGTGATCAATAACATTGAAGCCACTGGATATGTGTAATGTTTGTGTGTGTGTGTGTGTGTGTGTGTATATATGATGTGTGTGTGTGATGTGTGTTATGTGTGTGTGTGTGTGTATATATGATGTTTGTGTATATATGATGTGTGTGTGTGTGTGTGTGTATGATGTGTGTGTGTGTATATATGATGTGTATGTGTGTGTGTATATATATGTGTATATGTGGCGTGTGTGTGTATATATATATATATATATAATATATATATATATATATATATATATATATATATGTATATATATATATATAATATGTGTGTGTGTGTATATATGATGTGTGTGTGTGTGTATGATGTGTGTGTGTATATATAATGTATATTATATGTGTATATATGTATATAGGATGTGTGTGTGTATATAGTATGTGTGTGTGTGTGTGTGTGTAATTTTGGCATGGAACTGAAATAATGTATGTTCTTGGTTGCCAACAGTACTTTCGTTTCCCAATTTGACCAAAAAAGTTTTTATTTTAATGCAAACTAGGGTCAAGTTAAATTGTCTTCTTTTTAGTCTTTGTACTCCGAGGGTCCTAGTATTTTTATGCCTACAATGGGCAGAACAAGTCCATGTAAGTGCTTCCTGCTTGGGAGGGGGAGGATTTATGGAGGCGGGGAATGCCATGCAGCCAGGCAAGGGATACTAGAGCCCTGTGTTACTGTGTAGGTGTGTGTGTGTGTAAATGTGTTTAACCATTTATCTGACATCAAAGTTCCAGACACAGGTTCTTTGCTGTTCTCTCTCCCCACTAACCCTGGGCCAATGCTTTTGCTCTCTGGGTGTTGGTGCTGGGAGTTGTAGTTCAATAACCAGTGGAGGGAAGCCAGTTGCACTACAACTTTATACATCACCTTAGTAGGGACTGCCATAGAGATCTCCCTGCCCATTTAAAGTGATACAGCTTATTTACAATTTGTAAAATGAACATGGTAATTAGGGGGTGTCGGCATGGTCACAAAAATTTTGACACGCTACACGCGGCACAACTTTTTGTCCCTCTTTTGATTTCCAAAATGTTGGGGTATGGTATCTTTATGTGACACATACTGAAGTCAACATATTATCCACAACTGACTTTGGCTGCAGTCAAATGCCGACAAAATCCATGAGTTATGTACTAAAGGTTCAGAGCAAGAGCTGGACTGAAGGTGACACTAATAAGAAGTGTCAAATGGATTATATTCATATTTACAGTAGCTACACTATAGCCTAAGAATGGTTTTACCATTAGCTTCCACATTGCCCATATGCAAGTCTGGTTACTGTTCAGTAGACCCTTGGCATCAGTATTTATGGTGTTTTACATTTGTATGTGAGAAATTAGGTGAGATAAATGGCGGCCAATTGCAATTGCAATTTTTAGAAATGTAAAAACTGTTGCTTTTATCGCCAAATTTTGGAAAGGCGCTTTGGGGTAGAAAGACATGCATACCCAATTTGGATTTGCGGGAATGTGTACTTTCCGGAAATATATGGTTTTCTGGGTGAACGTACTTTTTTTCTACCTTTGCTACCCCCCAAAACTATGTATATGTGTTGATTTTGCAGTACCTGAAATGACAGACCATATGGGGTTCTTACTTTTGGGGCCCCTATATGCCACGTGCTTGGGTACACCTATACATATATGGTTTTCTGGGGTGAACGTACTTTTTTCTACTTTTGCCCCCCCCAACAATGTAAATGTGTTGATTTTGCAGTACCTGAAATGACAGACCATATGGGGTTCTTACTTATATAGCCACGTGCTTGGGTACACCTATACATATATGGTTTTCTGGGGTGAACGTACTTTTTTCTACTTTTGCCCCCCCCAACAATGTAAATGTGTTGATTTTGCAGTACCTGAAATGACAGACCATATGGGGGTCTTCCTTTTGGGACCCTATATGCCACGTGTTTGGGTACACCTATACATATTAGGACATCAAACTGTTCATAGGACCCTAGGCTTTCATTATTTGGGCTGATTTCTCTTGATACCTAAAAGTATGTGGATAATACCGATGCTGCAGGGTAGAAATTTTGAAGTGATTTTTGGAGATGTCCCCAAAATCACCAAATTTGAGGAATGGGTTGCGGCTTGGTACTTAGTAGCACAAAGACATGCATACCCAATTTAGATTTATGGAATGTGTACTTTCTGAAAATATATGCGTTTTCTGGGGTGAACCTACTTTTTTTACATGTGCCCCCCTCAAAACGAGTGTAAATGTGTTGATTTGCCAGTATCTGAAATTACAGACTATATGGGAGGTCTTCCTTTTGGGGCCCCCTGATTATGCCACATGCTTGGGTACACCTATACATATTGGGCATCAAACTGTTACAGAGGACCTAGGCTTTCATATTTGGGGTGATTTCTCTTGATACCTAAAAGTATGTGGGTAATACGATGCTGCAGGGTAGAAATTTTGAGGTGATTTTTGGAAATGTCACCAAAATCACTAAATTTAGGAATGGTTTGCGGCTTGGTACTTTGTAGTACCAAGACATGCATACCCCAATTGTAGAATCTGTGGCAATGTGTACATTCCGAAAATATAAGGTTTTCTGGGGTTGAACTTACTTTTTTCTACATTTGCCCCCCTCAAACGATTGTAAATGTGTTGATTTTGCAGTATCTGAAATGACAGACCATATGGGGTCTTCCTTTTGGGACCCCTATATGCCACGTGCTTGTGTACACCTATACATATTTGGGCATCAAACTGTTCAGGGACCCCCAGGCTTTAATATTTGGGGTGATTTATATTGATACACAATAGTATGTTGGAAATACGATGTTGCAGGTTGGAAGTTTTGAGGTGATTTTAGAAAATGGCACCAAAATTGCCAAATCTAGGAAGGGTTTGCAGCTTAGTGCTTTGAAGTAGAAAGACATGCATACCCAATTTGCATTCGGGGGAATGGGTACTTTCCAAAAATATATGGTTTTCTGGGTGTGAACGTACTTTTTTCTATCTTTGCCCCCCCCCCAAACTATGTAAATGTGTTGATTTTGCAGTACCTGAAATGACAGACCATATGGGGGTCTTCATTTCGGGCCCCCTAAATGCCACGTGCTTGGGTACACCTATACATATTGGGCATTAAAACTGTTCAGAGGACCCTAAGCTTTTATATTTGGGGTGATTTATCTTGATACCTAAAAGTATTTGGGTAATACGATGCTGCAGGCTGGAAATTTTGATTTTTGAAAATGTCACCAAAATCACCAAATTTAGGAATGGTTTGCGGCTTGGTACTTTGGTGTAGAAAGACATGCATACCCAATTTAGATTCAGGGGAATGTGTACTTTCCGAAAATATATGGTTTTCTGGGGTGAACATACTTTTTTATACCTTTGCTGCCCCCCAAAACTACGTAAATGTGTTGATTTTGTAGTACCTGAAATGACAGACCATATGGGGTGTCTTCATTTTGGGGCCCCCTATATGCCACGTGCTTGTGTACACCAATACATATTGGCCATCAAACTGTTCAGGGGACCATAGGCTTTCATATTTGGGGTGATTTATATTGATACATAATAGTATGTTGGAAATACGATGTTGCAGGTTGGAAGTTTTGAGGTGATTTTAGAAAATGGCACCAAAATTGCCAAATTTAGGAAGGGTTTGCGGCTTAGTGCTTTGGAGTACAAAGACATGCATACCCAATTTGGATTCGGGGGAATGGGTACTTTCCGAAAATATATGGTTTTCTGGGGTGAACGTACTTTTTTCGAACTTTGCCCCCCCCCAAACTAAATGTGTTGATTTTGCAGTATCTGGAATTACAGAACTGATAGCGCAAATCAGGCGTCTACATTTTAGGGCCCCTATATACCACATGCTTGGGTACACCTATTCATATTGGGCATCAAACTGTTCAGTGGACCCCAGGCTTTCATATTCGGGGTGTTTTACATTGATACCTAATGATGTGTTGGAGATATGATGCTGTAGAGTGGAAGCTTTGATGTCATTTTTCAAAAAATTCACCAATTTCTATAAAACATTATAAGTTTAGGAAACAATTACAACTTGGTAGTTTGGAGTGCAAACATATATTTACCCATTTTTGATTCACCAGAATCTGTTCTTTCTAATAATGGGTAGTTTTCTAGGGTAAACCTACTGTATTAGCGGAATGTTTGGCCTTGAAATCAGAAGTATGCCGTTTGGGGAGCGGTGCTTTGGAAATTTGGTAGTGTACTGCTTGTAGATTTTGAGCTATTCAAGTGAGAAATCTCCATAAAACTATACATATTTGGTATTGCCGTGTTCAGGAGACATAGACCTTTCCAAATCGGCTGTGTTCTCGTACATAAAATAAATGATATTTCTGATATATGTGATTGTTCTTTGTGAAACATGATTTTTTTCATTTTATTAGACACTTAAAAGCCTTTTTTTTACAGAAGTAGAATTACACCAAAATTCTTGCATATTTTGAAAGTTCAGGTTGTCCTGAAAAAAACAATATATTGTTTTCCTGGGTAAACTAAAAGACCACCCCAGGAAAGGCCCTTAAAGTGAAAGAGTGCAAAATATCTAAAAACTGCTTGGCAGTAGATGTTCGCATCTAGGACAAAACGGCTGGCAGGGAAAGGGTTAAATATGATCAGTGAGAAAGTAACCAGTATATTGTCACAACAAATTCTTAGGAATGTGGCAGCTAAGGGCCAATTGCATTTCTTGTTTGCTGAGGTACAGACATACCATTGGCAGCAGTTATGATTATCATGGCACAAATACATTTCACATGGAAGGAGACAAATTCACTTTAATGTTCCAGAAATAAACATGTATACATTAAAAACCTGTGAATTTTGATTCTCTGTAAAAGAAAGATTTGTAACGGAGGGAGACATACACTCCTTACATTAGCAGTTTAAAAGCACTGCCATACTGATTTCCATGAGCCTCGTCCAATAAAGAAAGGCATGGGGGGGGGTGACAATTTGTATACAGTTAAATAGTCAAATTAAAATGAGAACGTAGGAAGCATTTTCTGGAGCCAGTGCAGAAATTCAACTGCACTTTGCCACCTCCCAGGAACCAGACAGTATGGGGCAGATTTATTAAAGGGAATAGTATGTACCTACTTAGGTCATAAAACTGAACGTAGGATTCCTTGGAGGATCCCTGAAGTCACCATTCTTGCTATAAAAAATACACGTTCGGCATCCGTGTGACAGCAGTCCATATCTTGATGCGTAGAGGCACAAGTATGGCACAATGGAAACATTAGTTTTCCGTTCATCTTTACAGGCAGGACAGGAATAAACAAGTCTTTAGGGGGATATATTTTTACTTTAGCGATGCCGAAGTAAGAATCAAAAGACTCAAAATTTTCCAATATAATTGGCTATATTTTTGTTTTATTCACATAGGGATACAGACTGGTAAAATCGTAATAGTGAATGTGTTCACCGGGGGCCACTTTATGGTAGAGCTTTATAGCATTTGTGCGGCCACCATAGAGGGCATCACAGGGTGACAAAGGTTGGGGAAACTTTTTTTTTGAATGAATGCCTGTAGGTCTTTGTCAGATTCCAACATAGCATGCCATTCGTGTTCCAGAGTTCACAGACCTCAAAGCCCCTTGTTTTTATAAAAAATTCATCTTGATGTTGTGTTTTGTGGTTCAGTTGACTGAAATAAGTGCCAGTTACCCGATTAAAGTCATCTTCACAATAACAAACACGGCATCCATGGTAAAAGCAACCTTGAAATTCAAAGGCTATATGTTTGCCATTAACAAAAGCATAACCAGCCAGGCATGTTGTATAGAGATCCCCTCTTTGTACGCAATGTACATCGACCACTGTATTGCCGGTGTTGAGAAACGTTTATGTTTCTTATTGTAATTGTCAGGGAGTAAGACTGCAATACAGTTTTTGGTTAAAAACTTTAACCTGTACATTGCCATACACACAGAGGCTAAGGTGGTGTACTCAAAAGGGTCGATTGTGTACGTAATTACCTCCGGCTCATCATTCGAGTTATTTTTAGTGACTGTTTTATTTGTCATGTTTATAATGTTTTCTCTATAGCAGGCGCAAGACTCCTTCAGAATTGGTCTGACAAGGGATGCTGGGATTTGTAGGTCAGTAACAGTTAGAAGACCATAAGCTGCTGGTCTGACAAGGGATGCTGGGAATTGTAGTTCATTAAGAGCTAGAAGACTACAGGCTGCAGGTCTGACAAGGGATGCTGGGAATTGTAGTTCAGTAACAGTTAGAAGACTACAAGCTGCAGGTCTGACAAGGGATGCTGGGATTTGTACTATAGGCTACTGGTCTGACAAGGGATGCTGGGATCTGTAGTTCAGTAACAGTTAGAAGACTACAGGCTGCAGGTCTGACAAGGTATGCTGGGATTTGTACTATAGGCTACAGGTCTGACAAGGGATGCTGGGATTTGTAGTTCAGTAACATTTAGAAAACCAGATGCTGCTGGTCTGACATTGGTTTCTGGGATTTGTAAATCAGTAACAGTTAGAAGACCATAAGCTGCTGGTCTGACAAGGGATGCTGGGAATTGTAGTTCATTAAGAGCTACAAGACTACAGGCTGCAGGTCCGACAAGGGATGCTGGGAATTGTAGTTCAGTAACAGTTAGAAGACTACAGGTTGCAGGTCTGACAAGGGATGCTGGGATTTGTACTGTAGGCTGCAGGTCTGACAGGGATGCACAGGTCTGACAAGGGATGCTGGGATTTGTACTACAGGCTGCAGGTCTGACAAGGGATGCTGGGATTTGTAGTTCAGTAACAGTTAAAAGACCATAAGCTGCTGGTCTGACAAGGGATGCTGGGAATTGTAGTTCAGTAACAGTTAGAAGACCAGATGCTGCTGGTCTGACAAGGGTTTCTGGGATTTGTAGTTCAGTAACAGTTAGAGGACTACAGGCTGCAGATCTGACAAGGGATGCTGGGATTTGTACTATAGGCTGCAGGTCTGACAAGGGATGCTGGATTTGTACTATAGGCTGCAGGTCTGACAAGGGATGCTGGGATTTGTAGTTCAGTAACAGTTAGAAGACCAGATGCTGCTGGTCTGACAAGGGATGCTGGGATTTGTAGGTCAGTAACAGTTAGAAGGCTGCAGATCTGACAAGGGACGCTGGAATTGTAATTCATTAAGAGCTAGAAGACTACAGGCTGCAGGTCTGACAAGGGATACTGGGATTTGTAGTTCAGTAACAGTTACAAGACTACAGGCTGCAGGTCTGACAAGGGATACTGGGATTTGTAGTTCAGTAACAGTTAGAAGACTACAAGCTTCAGGTCTGACAAGGGATGCTGGGATTTGTACTATAGGCTGCAGGTCTGACAAGGGATGCTGGGATTTGTAGTTCAGTAACAGTTAGAAGACCAGATGCTGCTGGTCTGACAAGGATGCTGGGATTTGTAGGTCAGTAACAATTAGAAGGCTGCAGATCTGACAAGGGATGCTGGGAATTGTAATTCATTAAGAGCTAGAAGACTACAGGCTGCAGGTCTGACAAGGGATACTGGGATTTGTAGTTCAATAACAGTTAGAAGACTACAGGCTGCAGGTCTGACAAGGGATACTGGGATTTGTAGTTCAGTAACAGTTAGAAGACTACAAGCTTCAGGTCTGACTAGGGATGTTGGGATTTGTAGATCAGTAACAGATGACTAAAGGCTGCAGGTCTGAAAAGGGATGCTGGGATTTGTAGTTCAGTAACAGTTAGAAGACCAGAAGCTGCTGGTCTGACAAGGGATGCTGGGATTTGTAGGTCAGCAAAAGCTAAAAGACCACAGGCTGCAAGTCTGACAAGGGATGCTGGGATTTGTACTATAGGCTACTGGTTTCACAAGGGATGCTGGGATTTGTAGTTCAGTAACAGTTAGAAGACCAGATGCTGGTCTGACAAGGGTTTCTGGGATTTGTAGTTCAGTAACAGAAGACTACAGGCTGCAGGTCTGACAAGGTATGCTGGGATTTGTACTATAGGCTACAGGTCTGACAAGTGATGCTGGGATTTGTAGTTCAGTAACAGTTAGAAAACCAGATGCTGCTGGTCTGACATTGGTTTCTGGGATTTGTAGGTCAGTAACAGTTAGAAGACCATAAGCTGCTGGTCTGACAAGGGATGCTGGGAATTGTAGTTCATTAAGAGCTACAAGACTACAGGCTGCAGGTCTGACAAGGGATGCTGGGAATTGTAGTTCAGTAACAGTTAGAAGACTACAGGTTGCAGGTCTGACAAGGGATGCTGGGATTTCTACTGTAGACTGCAGGTCTGACAAGGGATGCTGGGACAGGTCTGACAAGCGATGCTGGGATTTGTACTACAGGCTGCAGGTCTGACAAGGGATGTTGGGATTTGTAGTTCAGTAACAGTTAGAAGACCATAAGCTGCTGGTCTGACAAGGGATGCTGGGAATTGTAGTTCAGTAACAGTTAGAAGACCATATGCTGCTGGTTTGACAAGGGATGCTGGGATTTGTAGTTCAGTAACAGTTAGAAGACTACAGGCTGCAGATCTGACAAGGGATGCTGGGATTTGTACTATAGGCTGCAGGTCTGACAAGGGATGCTGGATTTGTACTATAGGCTGCAGGTCTGACAAGGGATGCTGGGATTTGTAGTTCAGTAACAGTTAGAAGACCAGATGCTGCTGGTCTGACAAGGGATGCTGGGATTTGTAGGTCAGTAACAGTAGAAGACTACAGGCTGCTTGTCTGACAAGGGATGCTGGGATTTGTAGTTCAGTAACAGTTAGAAGACTACAAGCTGCAGGTCTGACAAGGGATGCTGGGATTTGTAGGTCAGTAACAGCTAAAAGACCACAGGCTGCAAGTCTGACAAGGGATGCTGGGATTTGTACTACAGACTGCAGGTCTGACAAGGGATGTTGGGATTTGTAGATCAGTAACAGACGACTAAAGGCTGCAGGTCTGAAAAGGGATGCTGGGATTTGTAGTTCAGTAACAGTTAGAAGACCAGAAGCTGCTGGTCTGACAAGGGATGCTGGGATTTGTAGGTCAGCAAAAGCTAAAAGATCACAGGCTGCAAGTCTGACAAGGGATGCTGGGATTTGTACTATAGGCTACAGTTCTGACAAGGGATGCTGGGATTTGTAGGTCAATAACAGGCGACTAAAGGTTGCAGGTCTGACAAGGGATGCTGGGATTTGTAGGTCAGTAACAGTTAGAAGACCACAAGCTGCAGGTCTGACAAGGGATGCTGGGAATTGTAGGTCAGTAACAGTTAGAAGACCATAAGCTGCTGGTCTGACAAGGGATGCTGGGATTTGTAATTCATTAAGAGCTAGAAGACTACAGGCTGCAGGTCTGACAAGGGATGCTGAGAATTGTAGTTCAGTAACAGTTAGAAGACCAGATGCTGCTGGTCTGACAAGGGTTTCTGGAATTTGTAGTTCAGTAACAGTTAGAAGACTACAGGCTGCAGGTCTGACAAGGTATGCTGGGATTTGTACTATAGGCTACAGGTCTGACAAGGGATGCTGGGATTTGTAGTTCAGTAACAGTTAGAAAACCAGATGCTGCTGGTCTGACAAGGGATTCTGGGATTTGTAGGTCAGTAACAGTTTAGAAGACTACAGGCTGCAGGTCTGACAAGGGATGCTGGGATTTGTAGTTCAGTAACAGTTAGAAAACCAGATGCTGCTGGTCTGACAAGGGATTCTGGGATTTGTGGTCAGTAACAGTTAGAAGACTACAGGCTGCAGGTCTGACAAGGGATGCTGGGATTTGTAGTTCAGTAACAGTTAGATAATGAGCCAATAAATCACAAAAACTTTACAGAAATAACATGTCAGTGTGCTGCCGGTCGGTTGGATATTGCATATGATTTGATACCCATAGCAGAGTGGGAAACTGACTGCTAAGCACATGGTCCCAAAGGGAAAAGAAACGGAGATGAGCGCTTCATTCTTGTGTGGGATTTGTACTGCACGTCTGACACGGGATGCTGGGATTTGTAGTTCAATAACAGTTAGAAGACCAGATGCTGCTGGTTTGACAAAGGATGCTGGGATTCGTAGGTCAGTAACAGTTAGTAGACTACAGGCTGCAGGTCTGACAAGGATGCTAAGATTTGTAGGTCAGTAACAGTTAGAAGACCATAAGCTGCTGGTCTGACAAGGGGTTGCTGGGAATTGTAGTTCATTAAGAGCTACAAGACTACAGGCTGCAGGTCTGACAAGGGATGCTGGGATTTGTACTATAGGCTGCAGGTCTGACAAGGGATGCTGGGATTTGTTCTATAGGCTACAGGTCTGACAAGGGATGCTGGGATTTGTACTACAGGCTGCAGGTCTGACAAGGGATGCTGGGATTTGTAGTTCAGTAACAGTTAGAAGACCAGATGCTGCTGGTCTGACAAGGGATGCTGGGAATTGTAGGTCAGTAACAGTTAGAAGACTACAGGCTGCAGATCTGACAAGGGATGCTGGGACAGGTCTGACAAGGGATACTGGGATTTGTACTACAGGCTGCAGGTCTGACAAGAGATGCTGGGATTTGTAGTTCAGTAACAGTTAGAAAACCAGATGCTGCTGGTCTGACATTGGTTTCTGGGATTTGTAGGTCAGTAACAGTTAGAAGACCATAAGCTGCTGGTCTGACAAGGGATGCTGGGAATTGTAGTTCATTAAGAGCTACAAGACTACAGGCTGCAGGTCTGACAAGGGATGCTGGGAATTGTAGTTCAGTAACAGTTAGAAGACCATTAGCTGCTGGTCTGACAAGGGTTTCTGGGATTTGTAGGTCAGTAACAGTTAGAAGACTACACTGCTCACCTTGGCACAGCTACATGTTACAGCCCACACGTCTCATCCCTTCTGGCTCTGCCACCCATTTATTTTAATATCAACATTGGTTGTACATATTCCAAACTTTATTTAATATGGGACTCTGGGGAAAAATCTTGTTTGTGTGGTAAACATTGTGCCAATTTGTCTCTTAGGAAGACGCCAATAAAACGGCAAAAGTGAGGAAGAGGAACAGGCGATAACTGGTTGAGCTGAGCGAGAACTGCGATTAAAAACAGGATGTGAAGAGAACGGGGAAAAGGCTGTGAGAGAAGGGGAAGACATAAAGGAAAGTCCAGGGAGATAAGGACAAGAAAATGTGGAAAGAATGAGCAAAGTAAAAACTAAGTTAAGACAAATATGCTGAGAAGGAAAGGGTCGTATTGAAAAAGCAAAAGCAAAGGTGCACTGGGATTGAGAAAGGCAGTGGGAGACAATTTCTCTTCTTCTGTGGCACTACTCAAAAGTCTCGAGATAGGTCTCTGGGGAAGACTCAAGAAAACTCACACAGGTTTCTCCTTCCCTTCCAGATTCTGTCTGACCGATAAGACCATCTTCGGAATCTTTTCCTCGATTCCGGAGCCGGGGTAACTTCATGGACGCTCTCTTTGCTAAGAACACGGGAATCCCCTATTTCCTTTGCCTTCTCCCATGAGGATTGTCGCCATAGATGATAAACCCTTGGAGTCTGTACTCACGATGACCACTGGTGAACTATTGTGCAGGTTGGACCCTGCATAAAGAGAGACTTTCGTTTCTTATCATCTCTTGTCCCGATGTTCCTGTTGTTTTGGGCTCCCCTGGCTGCGCCTGCACAATCCCACCATAGACTGGTCCACAGGGCAGTCTTCTCGTTGGAGCCCATTCTGCCTACAGCATTGCCTTCCTGCTAAACCCCTCAAGAAGGTAACTATTTCCTCAACCGAGTTAAAGTCTCTTCCCTCCTGTTATAAGGAATTCTCCGATGTGTTTTGTAAGAAGTCTGCGGAATTCCTTCCTCCACATCGCTCTTATGAACTGTCCTGTCGAACTCCTGCCTGGAGCCATCCCCCCAGAGGCCGCACTTACCCTCTCTCTCCTGCTGAGACTACTGCAATGAAGGAATACATCCAAGAAAATCTCCAGCGGGTTTATCCGCCCTTCTACCTCTCCTGCAGGGGCTGGCTTCTTCTTCGTGGAGAAGAAGGACGGAGGCCTTCGGCCATGCAAGACTACCGGGCCTGAATTAAAATCACTGTAAAAAAACAGTACCTCTGCCCTTGATCGTTAGAGCTCTTCGACCAAGCTGAAGGGGGCGAAGATATTCTCTAAGTTGGATCTCCGAGGGCGTACAATCTCATTCGCATCCGTGAGGTTGATGAATGGAAGACGGCTTTCAACACTCGTGATGCACTATGAATATCTCGTTTAGCCCTTCGGCCTTTTGCAATGCCCCTGCCGTCTTCCAAGGAGTTTTGTAACGATGTGTTCCGGGATCTCCTAGGAAGGTTCGTAGTCGTATACCTGGACGACATCCTGATCTTTTCTAAAGACCTAGAAAGCCATCGCTCCCAGGTGAAGGAGGTACTCTTCTCGTTTGAGGAAGAACTCTCTCTTCGCCAAGTTGGAGAAGTGCGTCTTCGAGGTGTCCAAGATCCCCTTCCTAGGATACATTATCTCCCCTGAGGGATTTGAGATGGATCCCGTGAAAGTGTCTGCCATCCAGGAGTGGCCTATTCCGCTGAGTACCAAGGCAATCCAGAGATTTATCGGATTTGCTAACTTACTATCGGCAGTTCATCCGGGGTTCTCTTCCCGCATTGCACCTATCCTGGCTCTCATCCGGAAAGGGGTAAACCCAGCTTTGTGGCCCCATCTGCCATTGAAAGCTTTTCAGTCTTTGAAAGAGCCTTCATGTCCGCTTCTGTTCCCGACACCCAATCCTGAACTACCCTTTTGCATCGAAGTAGACGCTTCTGAAGTCGGAGCCGGAGCCATTCTGTTCTCAGAGACACCCCGCTGATGGGAAGTTGCATCCCTGTGCTTATTTCTCCAAGAAGTTTCTCGTCCGCAGAGCAGAACTACGATGTCGGGAACCGAGAACTCTGGCTGTAAAACTTGCTCTTGAAGAGTGGCGTCACCTCCTGGAGGGTTCTCTGATTCCTGTTCAGATTTACACCGATCATAAGAATCTCGAGTTCATCCAGTCCCTCAAGAGGCTAAACCCCAGGCAAGCAAGGTGGGCTCTCTCTTCTCTCGGTTTAATTTTATCTTGACTTTTCGCCCAGGTTCCAAGAATCAGAAGGCCGACGCCTTGTCTCGTAGCTTCACTCCGGTGGACCGCTCTCCTGAGAGACAAGAGCCAA